>NW_027271859.1:0-183951 GCF_040938485.1 Diadema antillarum | reverse complement strand
GAATAGCATATACCAAATAATGATCACTAATGCTAGTCTCAAATATTCCCCATTCACTGTAAAGTTCTTTGATACAAATATCAAATCAATTAAAGTAAAAGCAGTAAAAGTAGAAGCAGTATTTGTAACTGACTTGGTCCGTACATATTTGTATAAAACATAACTTTTTCGGCATTCACATCATGTTGGTGTGGCATATAATTACAATTGAAATCACCTAATATAATACTGTACAACTCATATGTTCCGAGAGAGCAGAGTCCAAAGTCCTCTCTAATTCGTCAAAGAAATCAGCGTGAGAATTCGGAGGTCTGTAAAATTCCCCTACAAGGATGGAAGGCTTATTTGGATAATTCAATTCAAACCAAAGGCATTCTAAAATAGATGAATTCAAATCGTCTCTTATTTTAGAGTTGAATCTTTTGGAAATATATACAGCCACACCGCCACCATGTCTTGTACGGTCTCTATCTAACAAACCAGTTAAAGCAAGTTGAGACCAGTTGAAACCAGATGAAACCAGTTAAAACCAGTTGAAACTAGTACAAACAGTTGAGACCAGGTAAAACCATTTGAAACCAGAAAAAAACAGTTAAGACCAGTCGAGAACAGTTGAGGCCAGTTGAAACCAGTTGAGACCAGTTAAAACCAGTTGACACCAGTTGAACCCAATTAAAACCAGTTGAGTCCAGATGAAACCAATTGAAACCAGTTGAGACCCTTTCAAATTAGTTAAAACCAGATGAAACCAGTAAAAACCAGTTGAAACTAGTACAACCAGTTGAGATCAGTTAAAACCAGATGAAACCCGGAAAAAAGCAGTTAAGACCAGTTGAGACCAGTTCAAACCAGTTAAAACCAGCTGAGACCAGTTGAACCCAGTTCAAACCAGTTGAGGCCAGCTGAGACCAGTTGAAACCAGTTCAAACCAGTTGAGGCCAGCTGAAACCAGTCCAAATCAGTTGAGACCAGTTGAAACCAGTTAAAACCAGTTGAGACAAATTCAAAAGTTGAGACCAGTTGAAACCAGTTAAAACCAGTTGAGAGCAGTTCAAACCAGTTGAAACCAGATGAAACGAGTTCAAACCAGTTGAAACCAGTTAAAAAAAGTTGAGACCAGTTTAAACCAGTTGATATCAGATGAAACCAGTTCAAACTAGTTGAGACCAGTTCAAACCAGTTGAAATCAGTTGAACCCAATTAAAACCTGTTGAGACCAGATCAAACCCGTTCAAACCGGATGAACCCAATTAGAATCAGTTGAGACCAGTTCAAACTAGTTAAAACAAGTTGAGACCAGTTAAAACCAGATGAAACCAGTTAAAACCAGTTGAGAGTAGTTCAAACCAGTTGAAACCAGATGAAACCAGTTCAAACCAGTTTGAACCAGTTAAAACAAGTTGAGACCAGTTGAAACAAGATGAGACCAGTTAAAACCAGTTGAGAGCAGTTCAAACCAGTTGAAACCAGATGAAACCAGTTCAAAACAGTTTAAACCAGTTAAAAAAAGTTGAGACCAGTTCAAACCAGTTGAAATCAGATGAAACCAATTGAAACTAGTTGAGACCAGTTCAAACCAGTTGAAATCAGTTGAACCCAGTTAAAACCAGTTGAGACCGGTTCAAACCAGTTAAAGCAAGTTGAGACCAGTTGAAACCAGATGAAACCAGTTAAAACCAGTTGAGAGCAGTTCAAACCGGTTGAAACCAGATGAAACCAGTTTAAAAAGTTGAGACCAGTTTAAACCAGTTGATATCAGATGAAACCAGTTCAAACTAGTTGAGACCAGTTCAAACCAGTTGAAATCAGTTGAACCCAATTAAAACCTGTTGAGACCAGAACAAACCCGTTCAAACCAGATGAACCCAATTAAAATCAGTTGAGACCAGTTCAAACCAGTTAAAAAGGTTGAGACCAGTTAAAACCAGATGAAACCAGTTAAAACCAGTTGAGAGCAGTTCAAACCAGTTGAAACCAGATGAAACCAGTTCAAACCAGTTTAAACCAGTTAAAGAAAGTTTAGACAAGTTTAAACCAGTTGATATCAGATGAAACTAGTTCAAACTAGTTGAGACCAGTTCAAACCAGTTGAAATCAGTTGAACCCAATTAAAACCTGTTGAGACCAGATCAAAAACGTTCAAACGGGATGAACCCAATTAAAATCAGTTGAGACCAGTTCAAACCAGTTAAAACAAGTTGAGACCAGTTAAAACCAGATGAAACCAGTTAAAACCAGTTGAGAGCAGTTCAAACCTGTTGAAACCAGATGAAACCAGTTCAAACCAGTTTAAACCAGTTAAAACAAGTTGAGACCAGTTGAAACCAGATGAAACCAGTTAAAACCAGTTGAGAGCAGTTCAAACCAGTTTAAACCAGTTAAAAAAAGTTGAGACCAGATCAAACCAGTTGAAATCAGTTGAACCCAGTTAAAACCAGTTGAGACCAGTTCAAACCAGTTAAAGCAAGTTGAGACCAGTTGAAACCAGATGAAACCAGTTAAAACCAGTTGAAACTAGTACAACCAGTTGAGACCAGGTAAAACCATTTGAAACCAGAAAAAACAGTTAAGACCAGTCGAGAACAGTTGAGGCCAGTTGAAACCAGTTGAGACCAGTTAAAACCAGTTGACACCAGTTGAACCCAATTAAAACCAGTTGAGTCCAGATGAAACCAATTGAAACCAGTTGAGACAATTTGAAATAAGTTAAAACCAGATGAAACCAGTAAAAACCAGTTGAAACTAGTACAACCAGTTGAGATCAGTTAAAACCATTTGAAACCCGGAAAAAAGCAGTTAAGACCAGTTGAGACCAGTTCAAACCAGTTCAAACCAGCTGAGACCAGTTGAACCCAGTTCAAACCAGTTGAGGCCAGCTGAGACCAGTTGAAACCAGTTCAAACCAGTTGAGGCCAGCTGAAACCAGTCCAAATCAGTTGAGACCAGTTGAAATCAGTTAAAACCAGTTGAGAGCAGTTCAAACCAGTTGAAACCAGATGAAACGAGTTCAAACCAGTTGAAACCAGTTAAAAAAAGTTGAGACCAGTTTAAACCAGTTGATATCAGAAGAAACCAGTTCAAACTAGTTGAGACCAGTTCAAACCAGTTGAAATCAGTTGAACCCAATTAAAACCTGTTGAGACCAGATCAAACCCGTTCAAACCAGATGAACCCAATTAAAATCAGTTGAGACCAGTTCAAACCATTTAAAACAAGTTGAGAGCAGTTAAAACCAGATGAAACCAGTTAAAACCAGTTGAGAGCAGTTCAAACCAGTTGAAACCAGATGAAACCAGTTCAAACCAGTTTGAACCAGTTAAAACAAGTTGAGACCAGTTGAAACAAGATGAGACCAGTTAAAACCAGTTGAGAGCAGTTCAAACCAGTTGAAACCAGATGAAACCAGTTCAAACCAGTTTAAACCAGTTAAAAAAAGTTGAGACCAGTTCAAACCAGTTGAAATCAGATGAAACCAATTGAAACTAGTTGAGACCAGTTCAAACCAGTTGAAAATAGTTGAACCCAGTTAAAACCAGTTGAGACCAGTTCAAACCAGTTAAAGCAAGTTGAGACCAGTTGAAACCAGATGAAACCAGATGAAGCCAGTTGAGAGCAGTTCAAACCAGATAAACCAGTTAAAACAAGTTGAAACTAGTTGAAACCATATGAAACCAGTTAAAACCAGTTCAAACCAGTTGAAATCAGTTGAACCCAATTAAAACCTGTTGAGACCAGATCAAACCCGTTCAAACCAGATGAACCCAATTAAAATCAGTTGAGACCAGTTCAAACCATTTAAAACAAGTTGAGAGCAGTTAAAACCAGATGAAACCAGTTAAAACCAGTTGAGAGCAGTTCAAACCAGTTGAAACCAGATGAAACCAGTTCAAACCAGTTTGAACCAGTTAAAACAAGTTGAGACCAGTTGAAACAAGATGAGACCAGTTAAAACCAGTTGAGAGCAGTTCAAACCAGTTGAAACCAGATCAAACCAGTTCAAACCAGTTTAAACCAGTTAAAAAAAGTTGAGACCAGTTCAAACCAGTTGAAATCAGATGAAACCAATTGAAACTAGTTGAGACCAGTTCAAACCAGTTGAAATCAGTTGAACCCAGTTAAAACCAGTTGAGACCAGTTCAAACCAGTTAAAGCAAGTTGAGACCAGTTGAAACCAGATGAAACCAGTTAAAACCAGTTGAAATTAGTACAACCAGTTGAGACCAGGTAAAACCATTTGAAACCAGAAAAAAACAGTTAAGACCAGTCGAGAACAGTTGAGGCCAGTTGAAACAAGTTGAGACCAGTTAAAACCAGTTGACACCAGTTGAACCCAATTAAAACCAGTTGAGTCCAGATGAAACCAATTGAAACCAGTTGAGACCCTTTCAAATTAGTTAAAACCAGATGAAACCAGTAAAAACCAGTTGAAACTAGTACAACCAGTTGAGATCAGTTAAAACCATTTGAAACCCGGAAAAAAAGCAGGTAAGACCAGTTGAGACAAGTTCAAACCAGTAAAAACCAGCTGAGACCAGTTGAACCCAGTTGAACCCAATTAAAACCAGTTGAGTCCAGATGAAACCAATTGAAACCAGTTGAGACCCTTTCAAATTAGTTAAAACCAGATGAAACCAGTAAAAACCATTTGAAACTAGTACAACCAGTTGAGATCAGTTAAAACCATTTGAAACCCGGAAAAAAAGCAGGTAAGACCAGTTGAGGCCAGTTGAAACAAGTAAAAACCAGCTGAGACCAGTTGACACAAGTTGAACCCAATAAAAACCAGTTGAGTCCAGATGAAACCAATTGAAACCAGTTGAGACCCTTTCAAATTAGTTAAAACCAGATGAAACCAGTAAAAACCAGTTGAAACTAGTACAACCAGTTGAGATCAGTTAAAACCATTTGAAACCCGGAAAAAAAGCAGGTAAGACCAGTTGAGACAAGTTCAAACCAGTAAAAACCAGCTGAGACCAGTTGACACCAGTTGAACCCAATTAAAACCAGTTGAGTCCAGATGAAACCAATTGAAACCAGTTGAGACCCTTTCAAATTAGTTAAAACCAGATGAAACTAGTACAACCAGTTGAGATCAGTTAAAACCATTTGAAACCCGGAAAAAAAGCAGGTAAGACCAGTTGAAACCAGATGAAACGAGTTCAAACCAGTTGAAACCAGTTAAAAAAAGTTGAGACCAGGTTCAACCAGTTGATATCAGATGAAACCAGTTCAAACTAGTTGAGACCAGGTCAAACCAGTTGAAATCATTTGAAGCCAATTAAAACCTGTTGAGACCAGATCAAACCCGTTCAAATCGGATGAACCCAATTAAAATCAGTTGAGACCAGTTCAAACCAGTTAAAACAAGTTGAGACCAGTTAAAACCAGATGAAACCAGTTAAAACCAGTTGAGAGGAGTTCAAACCAGTTCAAACCAGATGAAACCAGTTCAAACCAGTTTAAACCAGTTAAAAAAAGTTGAGACCAGATCAAACCCGTTCAAACCGGATGAACCCAATTAAAATCAGTTGAGACCAGTTCAAACCAGTAAAAACAAGTTGAGACCAGTTAAAACCAGTTGAGACTAGTTGAAACCAGATGAAACCAGTTAAAACCAGTTGAGAGCAGTTCAAACCAGTTGAAACCAGATGAAACCAGTTCAAACCAGTTTAAACCAGTTAAAAAAAGTTGAGACCAGTTCAAACCAGTTGAAATCAGATGAAACCAATTGAAACTAGTTGAGACCAGTTCAAACCAGTTGAAATCAGTTGAACCCAGTTAAAACCAGTTGAGACCAGTTCAAATCAGTTAAAGCAAGTTGAGACCAGTTGAAACCAGATGAAACCAGATGAAGCCAGTTGAGAGCAGTTCAAACCAGATAAACCAGTTAAAACAAGTTGAGACTAGTTGAAACCAGATGAAACCAGTTAAAACCAGTTGAGAGCAGTTCAAACCAGTTGAAACCAGATGAAACCAGTTCAAACCAGTTTAAACCAGTTAAAAAAAGTTGAGACCAGTTCAAACCAGTTGAAATCAGATGAAACCAATTGAAACTAGTTGAGACCAGTTCAAACCAGTTGAAATCAGTTGAACCCAGTTAAAACCAGTTGAGACCAGTTCAAACCAGTTAAAGCAAGTTGAGACCAGTTGAAACCAGATGAAACCAGTTAAAACCAGTTGAAATTAGTACAACCAGTTGAGACCAGGTAAAACCATTTGAAACCAGAAAAAAAAACCAGTTAAGACCAGTCGAGAACAGTTGAGGCCAGTTGAAACCAATTGAAACCAGTTGAGACCCTTTCAAATTAGTTAAAACCAGATGAAACCAGTAAAAACCAGTTGAAACTAGTACAACCAGTTGAGATCAGTTAAAACCATTTGAAACCCGGAAAAAAAGCAGGTAAGACCAGTTGAGACAAGTTCAAACCAGTAAAAACCAGCTGAGACCAGTTGAACCCAGTTGAACCCAATTAAAACCAGTTGAGTCCAGATGAAACCAATTGAAACCAGTTGAGACCCTTTCAAATTAGTTAAAACCAGATGAAACCAGTAAAAACCAGTTGAAACTAGTACAACCAGTTGAGATGAGTTAAAACCATTTGAAACTCGGAAAAAAAGCAGGTAAGACCAGTTGAGACAAGTTCAAACCAGTAAAAACCAGCTGAGACCAGTTGACACCAGTTGAACCCAATTAAAACCAGTTGAGTCCAGATGAAACCAATTGAAACCAGTTGAGACCAGTTGAAACCAGTTGAGACCAGTTAAAACCAGTTGACACCAGTTGAACCCAATTAAAACCAGTTGAGTCCAGATGAAACCAATTGAAACCAGTTGAGACCCTTTCAAATTAGTTAAAACCAGATCAAACTAGTAAAAACCAGTTGAAACTAGTACAACCAGTTGAGATCAGTTAAAACCGTTTGAAACCCGGAAAAAAAGCAGTTAAGACCAGTTGAGACAAGTTCAAACCAGTAAAAACCAACTGAGACCAGTTGAACCCAGTTGAGGTCAGCTGAGACTAATTGAACCCAGTTCAAACCAGTTGAGGCCAGCTGAGACCAGTTGTAACCAGACCAAACCAGTTGAGGCCACCTGAAACCAGTCCAAATCAGTTGAGACCAGTTGAAACCAGTTCAAACCAGTTGAGACCAATTCAAAAGTTGAGACCAGTTGAAATCAGTTAAAACCAGTTGAGAGCAGTTCAAACCAGATGAAACGAGTTCAAACCAGTTGAAACCAGTTAAAAAAAGTTGAGACCAGGTTAAACCAGTTGATATCAGATGAAACCAGTTCAAACTAGTTGAGACCAGGTCAAACCAGTTGAAATCATTTGAACCGAATTAAAACCTGTTGAGACCAGATCAAACCCGTTCAAACCGGATGAACCCAATTAAAATCAGTTGAGACCAGTTCAAACCAGTTAAAACAAGTTGAGACCAGTTAAAACCAGATGAAACCAGTTAAAACCAGTTGAGAGCAGTTCAAACCAGTTGACACCAGATGAAACCAGTTCAAACTAGTTTAAACCACTTAAAACAAGTTGAGACCAGTTGAAACCAGATGAAACCAGTTAAAACCAGTTGAGAGCAGTTCAAACCAGTTGAAACCAGATGAAACCAGTTAAAACCAGTTTAAACCAGTTCAAACCAGTTGAAATCAGTTGAACCCAGTTAAAACCAGTTGAGACCTGTTCAAACCAGTTAAAGCAAGTTGAGACCAGTTGAAAAGAGATGAAACCAGTTAAAACCAGTTGAGAGCAGTTCAAACCGGTTGAAACCAGATGAAACCAGTTGAAACTAGTACAACCAGTTGAGACCAGGTAAAACCATTTGAAACCAGAAAAAAAGAGTTAAGACCAGTCGAGAACAGTTGAGGCCAATTGAAACTAGTTGACACCAGTTGAACCCAATTACAACCCGTTGAGTCCAGATGAAACCAATTGAAACCAGTTGAGACCCTTTCATATTAGTTAAAACCAGTTGAAAGCAGTTCAAACCAGTTGAAACCAGATGAAACCAGTTCAAACCAGTTTGAACCAGTTAAAACAAGTTGAGACCAGTTGAAACAAGATGAAACCAGTTAAAACCAGTTGAGAGCAGTTCAAACCAGTTGAAACCAGATGAAACCAGTTCAAACCAGTTTAAACGAGTTAAAAAAAAGTTGAGACCAGTTCAAACCAGTTGAAATCAGATGAAACAAATTGAAACTAGTTGAGACCAGTTCAAACCAGTTGAAATCAGTTGAACCCAGTTAAAACTAGTTGAGACCAGTTCAAACCAGTTAAAGCAAGTTGAGACCAGTTGAAACCAGATGAAACCAGTTAAAACCAGTTGAGAGCAGTTCAAACCAGTTGAAACCAGATGAAACCAGTTGAAACTAGGACAACCATTTGAGACCAGGTAAAACCAGTTGAGACCAATTCAAAAGTTGAGACCAGTTGAAACCAGTTAAAACCAGTTGAGAGCAGTTCAAACCAGTTGAAACCAGTTAAAAAAGGTTGAGACCAGTTTAAACCAGTTGATATCAGATGAAACCAGTTCAAACTAGTTGAGACCAGTTCAAACCAGTTGAAATCAGTTGAACCCAATTAAAACCTGTTGAGACCAGATCAAACCCGTTCAAACCGGATGAACCAAAATTAAAATCAGTTGAGACCAGTTCAAACCAGTTAAAACAAGTTGAGACCAGTTAAAACCAGATGAAACCAGTTAAAACCAGTTGAGAGCAGTTCAAACCAGTTGAAACCAGATGAAACCCGTTCAAACCAGTTTAAACCAATTAAAACAAGTTGAGACCAGTTGAAACAAGATGAAACCAGTTAAAACCAGTTGAGAGCAGTCAAACCAGTTGAAACCAGATGAAACCAGTTCAAACCAGTTTAAACCAGTTAAAAAAAGTTGAGACCAGTTCAAACCAGTTGAAATCAGATGAAACCAATTGAAACTAGTTGAGACCAGTTCAAACCAGTTGAAATCAGTTGAACCCAGTTAAAACCAGTTGAGACCAGTTCAAACCAGTTAAAGAAAGTTGAGACCAGTTGAAACCAGTTGAGACCAGTTAAAACCAGTTGAAACTAGTACAACCAGTTGAGACCAGGTAAAACCATTTGAAACCAGAAAAAAAAGTTAAGACCAGTCGAGAACAGTTGAGGCCAGTTGAAACAAGTTGAGACCAGTTAAAACCAGTTGACACCAGTTGAACCCAATTACAACCAGTTGAGTCCAGATGAAACCAATTGAAACCAGTTGAGACCCTTTGAAATTAGTTAAAACCAGATGAAACCAGTAAAAACCAGTTGAAACTACTACAACAAGTTGAGATCAGTTAAAACCATTTGAAACCCGGAAAAAAAGCAGTTAAGACCAGTTGCGACCAGTTCAAACCAGTTAAAACCAGCTGAGACCAGTTGAACCCAGTTCAAACCAGTTAAAGCAAGTTGAGACCAGTTGAAACCAGATAAAACCAGTTAAAACCAGTTTAAATTAGTACAACCAGTTGAGACCAGGTAAAACCATTTGAAACCAGAAAAAAAAACAGTTAAGACCAGTCGAGAACAGTTGAGGCCAGTTGAAACCAGTTGAGACCAGTTAAAACCAGTTGACACCAGTTGAACCCAATTAAAACCAGTTGAGTCCAGATGAAACCAATTGAAACCAGTTGAGACCCTTTGAAATTAGTTAAAACCAGATGAAACCAGTAAAAACCAGTTGAAACTAGTACAACCAGTTGAGATCAGTTAAAACCATTTGAAATCCGGAAAAAAAGCAGTTAAGACCAGTTGCGACCAGTTCAAACCAGTTAAAACCAGCTGAGACCAGTTGAACCCAGTTCAAACCAGTTGAGGCCAGCTGAGACCAGTTGAAACCAGTTCAAACCAGTTGAGGCCAGCTGAAACCAGTCCAAATCAGTTGAGACCAGTTGAAAACAGTTAAAACCAGTTGAGAGCAGTTCAAACCAGTTGAAACCAGATGAAACGAGTTCAAACCAGTTGAAACCAGTTAAAAAAAGTTGAGACCAGTTTAAACCAGTTGATATCAGATGAAACCAGTTCAAACTAGTTGAGACCAGTTCAAACCAGTTGAAATCAGTTGAACCCAATTAAAACCTGTTGAGACCAGATCAAACCCGTTCAAACCGGATGAACCCAATTAAAATCAGTTGAGACCAGTTCAAACCAGTTAAAACAAGTTGAGACCAGTTGAAACCAGATGAAACCAGTTAAAACCAGTTGAGAGCAGTTCAAACCAGTTGAAACCAGATGAAACCAGTTTAAACCAGTTAAAACAAGTTGAGACCAGTTGAAACCAGATGAAATCAGTTAAAACCAGTTGAGAGCAGTTCAAACCAGTTGAAACCAGATGAAACCAGGTGAAACCAGTTCAAACCAGCTTAAACCAGTTAAAAAAAGTTGAAACCAGTTCGAACCAGTTGAAATCAGATGAAACCAATTGAAACTAGTTGAGACCAGTTCAAACAAGTTGAAATCAGTTGAACCCAATTAAAACCAGTTGAGTCCAGATGAAACCAGTTGAAACCAGTTGAGACCATTTCAAATTAGTTGAAACCAGATGAAACCAGTTAAAACCAGTTGAAACTAGTACAACCAGTTGAGACCAGTTAAAACCATTTGAAACCAGAAAAAAAAGTTAAGACCAGTCGAGAACAGTTGAGACCAGTTAAAACCAGTTGACACCAGTTGAACCCAATTAAAACCAGTTGAGTCCAGATGAAACCAGTTGAAACCAGTTGAGACCAGTTAAAACCAGTTGACACCAGTTAGAAATAGTGATTCTATAGCATGACTTTACAAATTAAGATCAAAGTAGAAAATTGAGTTCACGATCATGTTTTCAAACGAAATTACTCTGTGTAATGACTATCAGTATTATAACGCTGATGAAATTGAATTAGCCCATGAAAGTTTCACTAAATTTCCAGTAAATTGGGTATTTGGTTGTAACGACGCTAAGAGAAACATCTTGCTAGTATATTCGATGTGGTTATACAAGGATAGAAAATTCCTTGTATTTGTTCTGGAGATTTCGTCGATTTTGTTACTCGCTAGAAATCTGTGCAAGGTTAGACAAAATGACAAAAATCCCCTATTGGGTAAATCGTATATTACATTGAAAACGGGTTTGAAACAGTTTCCAAAGTAAAACCGTCAAATTTACGTGCAAGGTAAACGAAATAATTCATTTTCAAGAAAGAGTGTGCTGTGAATTCAAGTAAATGATAAATGACCAATGTAAGAAGCATGATAGTCTATTGCCGTTTGCCACAAGTACAAAACTATTTGAAAGTAATAGAAGAAATGAAAGGCCTTTTTTCTTCTCTATCCTAATTGCGTGTCCTATGGTTTCTTATCTTTGCGTCATTACTACCAATGACGCAGAATATAGTAAATTATATGAAGCAATGTTTTCACACACCGCAATTTTGTTAATCTGGTAGAGAGCTCTTTCTTCTTTGTTGAAAGGAAACAAATCATTAAAAATGTGAATTTAGTTTTCATTTCTGATGACACAAATCACACAAGTTTAAAAGAAACTGCATAATACAAGAACATAGTGATTCTACAGCATGACTTTACAAATTAGGATCGCACAATTTGGTTCACGATTGTGGTTTCAAAGTCTGTGTAATGAGTCTCGGCATTATAACGGTGCTGAAATCGAACTAGCAGAATTTTGGAAGTTTCATTGAATTTACGGTAAATTGGGTATTTGGCGGTAACGACGCAAAGTAGGGTAACATCGGAGAAAGAAATCAGTTACTGGGTGAATCGTACATGACACGTTCCCAGTGGTATAAAACCGTTAAATTTTGGTGCAAGATGTACTAAATGATTGGTTATCAAGAAAGAGAACACTATGAATTACAAGGTACATTTCATTGAAAACGGGTTCGAAACCGTTTCCAACGTAAAACCGTCAAATTTTCGTGCAAGGTAAAAGAAATAATCAATTTTCAAGAAAAAATGTGACAAGTGAACAATTGCACATTACATTGAAAACGGACTTGAACCCATTCCCAACGTGTAAAACCGTTAAAAATCTCGTGCAAGGTATACGAAATGATTGATTATCAAGAAACAGAACACTATGAACTCGTGAATGACAAATTACCAATTTTAGATCCTTGATAGTCCAATTACTTCCAGATTGCCACAAGTTTCAAAGAATTTGAAAGTAATAGAGAGAATGAAATGCCCTTTTTCTTCTCTATCTGTAATTGCTTGTCCTATGGTTTCTTATTTTTGCGTCATTACTACCAATGACGCAATGTATAGTAAATTATATGTAACAACATATGTAACACAGCGCGAATTTTGTGAATTAGGTACAAAGCTCTTTCTTCTTTGTTGAAAGGAAACAAATCATTGAATTGGGAATTTCTTTCTTCTTTGTTGAAAAGGAAACAAATCATTGAATTGGGAATTTCTTTCTTCTTTGTTGAAAGGAAACAAATCATTGAATTGGGAATTTCGTTTTCATTTCTTATAAGGCAAGTCACAAATTTAAAAGAAACTATGTGAATACAAGAAAATACTGATTCCATAGCATGACTTTACAAATGAAGAGCAAAGTAGACAATTTGGTTCACAATCATGTTTTAAAACGAAATGAGTGTGTGTAATGACTCTCGGTGTTATAACGGTGATGAAATCGAATTAGCCCATAATGAAAGTTTCACGGAATTTCCAGTAAATTGGGTATTTGGTAGTAACGACGCAAAGTAGAGGAACATCGGGCAAGTATGTTCGATCTGGTATGCAAGGAGAGAAAATTCCTTGTATTTGTTCTGTCAATTTCGTCGATTTTGTTACTCGTTACAAATCTGTGCAAGGTTCGACAAAATGACAAAAATCCGTTATTGGGTAAATCGTATATTACTTTGAAAACTGGTTTGAAACCGTTTTCAACGTAAAACCGTCAAATTTTCGTGCAAGGTAAACGAAATAATTATTTTTCAAATAAGAGTGTGTTATGAATTGAAATGAATGATAAATGGCCAATATAAGATGCTTGATAGTCTATTGCAGTTTGCCACAAGTACCAAAGTATTTGAAAGTAATAGAACGAATGAAAGGCCTTTGGCAGTAACGACGCAAAATAAAGAAACATCGGAGAAAGAAATCCGTACTGGGTGAATCGTACATGGCATTGAAATCGGGCTTAAACCCGTTCCCAATGTGTAAAACCGCTAAATGTTCGTGCAAGGTGTACTAAATAGTTGGTTATCAAGAAAGAGAACGCTATGAATTCAAGTGAATAACAAGTGACAGCTGTACATTACATTGAAAACGGGCTTGAACCCGTTCCCAACGTGTAAAACCGTTAAAATTTCGTGCAAGGTACTAAAATAATTGATTATCAAGAAAGAGAACGCTATGAATTCGTGAATAACAAATTACCAATTTTAGATGCTTGATAATCTAATTACTTGCAGTTTGCCACAAATACCAAAGAATTTGAAAGTAATAGAGCGAATGAAATGCCCTTTTTCTTCTCTATCTTTGATTCCGTGTCCTGCGGTTTTTGTCCTTTGTGTCTTTGCCAATGACGCAATGTATATTAAATTATGTGTAACAACATATGTAACACAGCACGAATTTTGTGAATTAGGTGCAAAGCTCTTTCTTCTTTGTTGAGAGGAAACAAATCATTGAATTCGGACTTTCTTTTTCATTTCTTATGACGCATTCACAAGTTTTAAAGAAACTGCGTGAATACAAGAAAATAGTGATTCTATAGAATGACTTTACAAATTAAGATCAAAGTAGACAATTTGGTTCACGATCATGTTTTAAAACAAAATTATTCTGTGTAATGATTCTCGAACGGTGATGAGATCGAACTAGCCCATAATGAAAATTTCACTAAATTTCCAGTAAATTGGGTATTTGGTAGCAACGACGCTAAGTAGAGAAACATCGGTATATTCGATCTGGTATGTAAGGAGAGAAAGTTCCTTGTATTTGTTTTGTCGATTTCGTCGATTTTGTTACTTGCTAGAAATCTGTGCAAGGTTCGACAAAACAAAAATAAGTTATTAGGTAAATCGTACATTACGTTGAAATAGGTTTGAAACCATTTCCAACGTAAAAGCGTCAATTTTTCGTGCAACGTAAACGAAATAATTAATTTTCAAGAAAGACTGTGCTGTGAATTCAAGTAAATGATAAATGACCAGTGTAAGATGCATGATAGTCTATTGCCGTTTGCCACAAGTACTAAAGTATTTGAAAGTAATAGAACGAATGAAATGCCTTTTTTCTTCTCTATCCTTTAATTGCGTGTCCTATGGTTTCTTATCTTTGCGTCATTACAACCAATAACGCAATGTATAGTAAATTATATGTAACAATGTTTTCACACACCGCGAATTATGTGAATCTGGTAGAAAAGCTCTTTCTTCTTTCTTGAAAGGAAACAAATCATTAAAAATGTAAATTTTGTTATCATTTCTTATGACGCAAATCAGAAGTTTAAAAGAAACTGCATGAATACAAGAAAATAGTGATTCTATAGCATGACAAATAGAGATCAGACAATTTGGTTCACGATCATGTTTTAAAACAAAATTATTCTGTGTAATGATTCTCGAACGGTGATGAGATCGAACTAGCCCATAATGAAAATTTCACTAAATTTCCAGTAAATTGGGTATTTGGTAGCAACGACGCTAAGTAGAGAAACATCGGTATATTCGATCTGGTATGTAAGGAGAGAAAGTTCCTTGTATTTGTTTTGTCGATTTCGTCGATTTTGTTACTTGCTAGAAATCTGTGCAAGGTTCGACAAAACAAAAATAAGTTATTAGGTAAATCGTACATTACGTTGAAATAGGTTTGAAACCATTTCCAACGTAAAAGCGTCAATTTTTCGTGCAACGTAAACGAAATAATTAATTTTCAAGAAAGACTGTGCTGTGAATTCAAGTAAATGATAAATGACCAGTGTAAGATGCATGATAGTCTATTGCCGTTTGCCACAAGTACTAAAGTATTTGAAAGTAATAGAACGAATGAAATGCCTTTTTTCTTCTCTATCCTTTAATTGCGTGTCCTATGGTTTCTTATCTTTGCGTCATTACAACCAATAACGCAATGTATAGTAAATTATATGTAACAATGTTTTCACACACCGCGAATTATGTGAATCTGGTAGAAAAGCTCTTTCTTCTTTCTTGAAAGGAAACAAATCATTAAAAATGTAAATTTTGTTATCATTTCTTATGACGCAAATCAGAAGTTTAAAAGAAACTGCATGAATACAAGAAAATAGTGATTCTATAGCATGACAAATAGAGATCAGACAATTTGGTTCACGATCATGTTTTAAAACAAAATTATTCTGTGTAATGATTCTCGAACGGTGATGAGATCGAACTAGCCCATAATGAAAATTTCACTAAATTTCCAGTAAATTGGGTATTTGGTAGCAACGACGCTAAGTAGAGAAACATCGGTATATTCGATCTGGTATGTAAGGAGAGAAAGTTCCTTGTATTTGTTTTGTCGATTTCGTCGATTTTGTTACTTGCTAGAAATCTGTGCAAGGTTCGACAAAACAAAAATAAGTTATTAGGTAAATCGTACATTACGTTGAAATAGGTTTGAAACCATTTCCAACGTAAAAGCGTCAATTTTTCGTGCAACGTAAACGAAATAATTAATTTTCAAGAAAGACTGTGCTGTGAATTCAAGTAAATGATAAATGACCAGTGTAAGATGCATGATAGTCTATTGCCGTTTGCCACAAGTACTAAAGTATTTGAAAGTAATAGAACGAATGAAATGCCTTTTTTCTTCTCTATCCTTTAATTGCGTGTCCTATGGTTTCTTATCTTTGCGTCATTACAACCAATAACGCAATGTATAGTAAATTATATGTAACAATGTTTTCACACACCGCGAATTATGTGAATCTGGTAGAAAAGCTCTTTCTTCTTTCTTGAAAGGAAACAAATCATTAAAAATGTAAATTTTGTTATCATTTCTTATGACGCAAATCAGAAGTTTAAAAGAAACTGCATGAATACAAGAAAATAGTGATTCTATAGCATGACAAATAGAGATCAGACAATTTGGTTCACGATCATGGTTTCAAAGTCTGTGTAATGAGTGTCGGCATTATAACGGTGCTGAAATCGAATTAGCAGAATTTTCGAATTTCATTGAATTTACGGTAAATTGTGTATTTGGCAGTAACGACGCAAAGTAGAGAAACATCGGAGAAAGAAATCCGTTACTGGGTGAATCGTACATGACATTGAAATCGGGCTTGAACCTGTTCCCAATGGTATAAAACCGTTAAATTTGCGTGCAAGGTGCACTAGATAATTGGTTATCAAGAAAGAGAACGCTATGAATTCAAGTGAATGACAAATGAACAATTGTACATTACATTGAAAACGGGCTTGAACCCATTCCCAACGTGTAAAACCGTTAAAATTTCGGGCAAGGTATACGAAAAAATTGATTATCAAAAAAGGGAACGTTATGAATTCGTGAATGACAAATGACCAATTTTAGATGCTTGATAGTCTAATTACTTCCAGATTGCCACAAGTACCAAAGAATTTTAAAGTAATAGAGCGAATGAAATGCCCTTTTTCTTCTCTATCTTTAATTGCGTGTCCTATGGTTTCTTATCTTTGCGTCATTACTTAAAATGACGCAATGTATAGTGAATTATATGTAACGACATATGTAACAAAGCGCGAATTTTGTGAATTTATTACAAAGCTCTTTGTTGAAAGGAAACCTATCTTGAATTTCGTTTTCATTTCTTATGACGCAATTCACGTTTAAATGAAACTGCGTAAATAAAAGAAAATAGTGATTCTATAGCATGACTTTACAAATTAAGATCAAAGTAGACAATTTGGTTCACAATCATGTTTTAAAACGAAATGAGTCCGTGTATTGACTCTCGGTGTTATAACGGAAGATGAAATCGAATTAGCCCATAATGAAAGTTTCACGGAATTTCCAGTAAATTGGGTATTTGGTAGTAACGACGCAAAGTAGAGAAACATCGGACAAGTATATTCGATCTGGTATGCAAGGAGAGAAAATTCCTGGTATTTGTTCTGTCGATTTCGTCGATTTTGTTACTCGTTACAAATCTGTGCAAGGTTCGACAAAATTACAAAAATCCGTTATTGAGTAAATCGCACATTACTTTGAAAACGGGTTTGAAACCGTTTTCAACGTAAAACCGTCAAATTTTCGTGCAAGTAAACGAAATAATTATTTTTCAAATAAGAGTGTGTTATGAATTGTAGTTTGCCACAAGAACCAAAGTATTTGAAAGTAATAGAACGTGATAGTAATAGAAAGAAGAAAGTAATAGTAATAGAAAGGCCTTTTTTTCTTCTCTATCCTTTAATTGCGTGTCGTAGGGTGTCTTCTCTTTGCGTCATTACTACCAATGACGTAAAATAAGGTAAATTATATGTAGCAATGTTTTCATTCACCACGAATTTCATCTGGTAGAGAGCTCTTCCCTCTTTGTTGAAAGGAAACAAATCATTGAATTGGGAATTTCGTTTTCCTTTCTTATGACGCAATTCACAAGTTTAAAAGAAACTGCGTGAATACAAGAAAATAGTGATTCTATAGCATAACTTTACAAATTAAGATCAAAGTAGATAATTTGGTTCACAATCATGTTTTAAAACGAAATGAGTCTGTGTAATGACTCTCGGTGTTATAACGGTGATGAAATCGAATTAGCTCATAATGAAAGTTTCACTTAATTTCAAGTAAATTTGGTATTTGGTAGCAAACGACGCAAAGTAGAGAAACATCGGGCAAGTATATTCCATGTGTTATACAAGGAGAGAAAATTCCTTGTATTTGTTCTGTTGATTTCGTCGATTCTGTTACTCGCTAGAAATCTGTGCAAGGTTAGACAAAATCCGTTATTGGGTAAATCGTACATTACATTGAAAACGGGTTCGAAACCGTTTCCAACGTAAAACCGTCAAATTTTCGTGCAAGGCAAGAGAAATAATCAATTGTCAAGAAAGAGTGATTAGGAATTCAGGTGAATGATAGATGACCAATATAAGATGCTTGATAGTCTATTGTAGTTTGCCACAAGTACCAAAGTATTTGAAAGTAATAGAACGAATGAAATGCCTTTTTTTCTTCTCTATCCTTTAATTGCGTGTCGTAGGGTTTCTTATCTTTGCGTCATTACTACCAATGACATAAAATATAGCAAATTATATGTAGCAATGTTTTCATTCACCGCGAATTTTGTAAATCTGGAAGAGAGCTCTTCCCTCTTTGTTGAAAGGAAACAAATCATTGAATTGGGAATTTCGTTTTCCTTTCTTATGACGCAATTCACAAGTTTAAAAGAAACTGCGTGAATACAAGAAAATGCTATAGCATGACTTTACAAATTAAGATCAAAGTAGACAATTTGGTTCACAGTCATGTTTTAAAACGAAATGAGTCCGTGTAATGACTCTTGGTGTTATAACGGTGATGAAATCGAATTAGCCCATAATGAAAGTTTCACGGAATTTCCAGTAAATTGGGTATTTGATAGTAACGACGCAAAGTAGAGAAACATCGGGCAAGTATATTCGATCTGGCATGCAAGGAGAGAAAATTCCTGGTATTTGTTCTGTCGATTTCGTCGATTTTGTTACTCGTTACAAATCTGTGCAAGGTTCGTCAAATGCCTTCCGAAGATCTATGAATTCAACTCCAGAAATTTGATTATCTATATTCAAAGACCACTGATTCACAAGTTTTGCAAGAGCAGTTGATGTGGAATGAAATGGTCTGAAACCAGATTGATTAGGGTGTAGTAAATCATTCGCATTCATGAATTCGCTCAGTTGTTGATGTACGGTCCTTTCGATAATTTTACTCACTGTTGGTAAGATTGAGATGGGGCGATAGTTATTCAACGAAAAAATATCTCCTGCTTTAAATATTGGTACTACAAGAGCCTTTTTCCATTCATGTGGAACAACTCCCGTAGACAGGGATTTGTTAATAATATCGCAAAGAGATTCTGCAATAACATTCTTTGTCATCTTTAAAAGTTTGTAGCCGATGTGACCTTCTCCGGTTGCTTTATCTATGCCAAGAAGCTCGAACTGTCTAAATACAAAATCTCTCGTTATCATACGTAATTTAAATTGAGAATGAGAAGGATCAAAGCCTTTGTCCTCATCTAATATCATTTGAGAAGTATTTCTCTGCAGATCTTTTGTAATTTTAGTAGCATTAGATATGAAAAAATTGTTGAATGCTTCAGCAATACTTGCGTTGTCCGATACTTCTGCATCATCAACCTTTATGGTATTGGGAGAAATGGGTGATGATTTAGGCGTAAATTCCCTCAAGCTCTTCCACATTTTTTTACTGCTGTTACGATTTTGTAAAGTTTGGTCAGTGTTATACTGTTTTTTTCTTATTCTCATGAGATGAGTAACTTTGTTTTTTAGATATTTATAGGTATTCCAAAGATCATTGCTGTTGTTAGTTTTAGGAGCTTTGAGAACTTTATCACGTTCCGTCATGAGCTTAACAACCTCATCAGATATCCATGGACATGCATGTTTTCTTATCCGCTTTTTGCGCAAAGGTATATGCTTGTTGACAACATTATTGAAAAGAGTCAACCACATATCCCACGTATCATCAACGTCGTCTATATCTTTTATGACCTGCCACGGAGCACTTCTCAAATCACTATAAAATTCCTCCTCATTAAGATTTATTAATGAGCGAAATTACGCACATTCAGATTTTTGATGGATCTTTGCACTGAAGTGCCGAATAGCATATACCAAATAATGATCACTAATGCTAGTCTCAAATATTCCCCATTCACTGTAAAGTTCTTTGATACAAATATCAAATCAATTAAAGTAAAAGCAGTAAAAGTAGAAGCAGTATTTGTAACTGACTTGGTCCGTACATATTTGTATAAAACATAACTTTTTCGGCATTCACATCATGTTGGTGTGGCATATAATTACAATTGAAATCACCTAATATAATACTGTACAACTCATATGTTCCGAGAGAGCAGAGTCCAAAGTCCTCTCTAATTCGTCAAAGAAATCAGCGTGAGAATTCGGAGGTCTGTAAAATTCCCCTACAAGGATGGAAGGCTTATTTGGATAATTCAATTCAAACCAAAGGCATTCTAAAATAGATGAATTCAAATCGTCTCTTATTTTAGAGTTGAATCTTTTGGAAATATATACAGCCACACCGCCACCATGTCTTGTACGGTCTCTATCTAACAAACCAGTTAAAGCAAGTTGAGACCAGTTGAAACCAGATGAAACCAGTTAAAACCAGTTGAAACTAGTACAACCAGTTGAGACCAGGTAAAACCATTTGAAACCAGAAAAAAACAGTTAAGACCAGTCGAGAACAGTTGAGGCCAGTTGAAACCAGTTGAGACCAGTTAAAACCAGTTGACACCAGTTGAACCCAATTAAAACCAGTTGAGTCCAGATGAAACCAATTGAAACCAGTTGAGACCCTTTCAAATTAGTTAAAACCAGATGAAACCAGTAAAAACCAGTTGAAACTAGTACAACCAGTTGAGATCAGTTAAAACCAGATGAAACCCGGAAAAAAGCAGTTAAGACCAGTTGAGACCAGTTCAAACCAGTTAAAACCAGCTGAGACCAGTTGAACCCAGTTCAAACCAGTTGAGGCCAGCTGAGACCAGTTGAAACCAGTTCAAACCAGTTGAGGCCAGCTGAAACCAGTCCAAATCAGTTGAGACCAGTTGAAACCAGTTAAAACCAGTTGAGACAAATTCAAAAGTTGAGACCAGTTGAAACCAGTTAAAACCAGTTGAGAGCAGTTCAAACCAGTTGAAACCAGATGAAACGAGTTCAAACCAGTTGAAACCAGTTAAAAAAAGTTGAGACCAGTTTAAACCAGTTGATATCAGATGAAACCAGTTCAAACTAGTTGAGACCAGTTCAAACCAGTTTAAATCAGTTGAACCCAATTAAAACCTGTTGAGACCAGATCAAACCCGTTCAAACCGGATGAACCCAATTAAAGTCAGTTGAGACCAGTTCAAACCACTTAAGGCAAGTTGAGACCAGTTAAAACCAGATGAAACCAATTGAAACCAGTTGAGACCCTTTCAAATTAGTTAAAACCAGATGAAACCAGTAAAAACCAGTTGAAACTAGTACAACCAGTTGAGATCAGTTAAAACCAGATGAAACCCAGAAAAAAGCAGTTAAGACCAGTTGAGACCAGTTCAAACCAGTTAAAACCAGCTGAGACCAGTTGAACCCAGTTCAAACCAGTTGAGGGCAGCTGAGACCAGTTGAAACCAGTTCAAACCAGTTGAGGCCAGCTGAAACCAGTCCAAATCAGTTGAGACCAGTTGAAACCAGTTAAAACCAGTTGAGACCAATTCAAAAGTTGAGACCAGTTGAAACCAGTTAAAACCAGTTGAGAGCAGTTCAAACCAGTTGAAACCAGATGAAACGAGTTCAAACCAGTTGAAACCAGTTTAAAAAGTTGAGACCAGTTTAAACCAGTTGATATCAGATGAAACCAGTTCAAACTAGTTGAGACCAGTTCAAACCAGTTGAAATCAGTTGAACCCAATTAAAACCTGTTGAGACCAGAACAAACCCGTTCAAACCAGATGAACCCAATTAAAATCAGTTGAGACCAGTTCAAACCAGTTAAAAAGGTTGAGACCAGTTAAAACCAGATGAAACCAGTTAAAACCAGTTGAGAGCAGTTCAAACCAGTTGAAACCAGATGAAACCAGTTCAAACCAGTTTAAACCAGTTAAAGAAAGTTTAGACAAGTTTAAACCAGTTGATATCAGATGAAACTAGTTCAAACTAGTTGAGACCAGTTCAAACCAGTTGAAATCAGTTGAACCCAATTAAAACCTGTTGAGACCAGATCAAACCCGTTCAAACGGGATGAACCCAATTAAAATCAGTTGAGACCAGTTCAAACCAGTTAAAACAAGTTGAGACCAGTTAAAACCAGATGAAACCAGTTAAAACCAGTTGAGAGCAGTTCAAACCTGTTGAAACCAGATGAAACCAGTTCAAACCAGTTTAAACCAGTTAAAACAAGTTGAGACCAGTTGAAACCAGATGAAACCAGTTAAAACCAGTTGAGAGCAGTTCAAACCAGTTTAAACCAGTTAAAAAAAGTTGAGACCAGATCAAACCAGTTGAAATCAGTTGAACCCAGTTAAAACCAGTTGAGACCAGTTCAAACCAGTTAAAGCAAGTTGAGACCAGTTGAAACCAGATGAAACCAGTTAAAACCAGTTGAAACTAGTACAACCAGTTGAGACCAGGTAAAACCATTTGAAACCAGATGAAACAGTTAAGACCAGTCGAGAACAGTTGAGGCCAGTTGAAACCAGTTGAGACCAGTTCAAACCAGTTGACACCAGTTGAACCCAATTAAAACCAGTTGAGTCCAGATGAAACCAATTGAAACCAGTTGAGACCCTTTGAAATAAGTTAAAACCAGATGAAACCAGTTAAAAACCAGTTGAAACTAGTACAACCAGTTGAGATCAGTTAAAACCATTTGAAACCCGGTTCAAAGCAGTTAAGACCAGTTGAGACCAGTTCAAACCAGTTCAAACCAGTTGAGGCCAGCTGAGACCAGTTGAAACCAGTTCAAACCAGTTGAGGCCAGCTGAAACCAGTCCAAATCAGTTGAGACCAGTTGAAATCAGTTAAAACCAGTTGAGAGCAGTTCAAACCAGTTGAAACCAGATGAAACGAGTTCAAACCAGTTGAAACCAGTTAAAAAAAGTTGAGACCAGTTTAAACCAGTTGATATCAGAAGAAACCAGTTCAAACTAGTTGAGACCAGGTCAAACCAGTTGAAATCAGTTGAACCCAATTAAAACCTGTTGAGACCAGATCAAACCCGTTCAAACCAGATGAACCCAATTAAAATCAGTTGAGACCAGTTCAAACCATTTAAAACAAGTTGAGAGCAGTTAAAACCAGATGAAACCAGTTAAAACCAGTTGAGAGCAGTTCAAACTAGTTGAAACCAGATGAAACCAGTTCAAACCAGTTTGAACCAGTTAAAACAAGTTGAGACCAGTTGAAACAAGATGAGACCAGTTAAAACCAGTTGAGAGCAGTTCAAACCAGTTGAAACCAGATGAAACCAGTTCAAACCAGTTTAAACCAGTTAAAAAAAGTTGAGACCAGTTCAAACCAGTTGAAATCAGATGAAACCAATTGAAACTAGTTGAGACCAGTTCAAACCAGTTGAAATCAGTTGAACCCAGTTAAAACCAGTTGAGACCAGTTCAAACCAGTTAAAGCAAGTTGAGACCAGTTGAAACCAGATGAAACCAGATGAAGCCAGTTGAGAGCAGTTCAAACCAGATAAACCAGTTAAAACAAGTTGAAACTAGTTGAAACCAGATGAAACCAGTTAAAACCAGTTGAGAGCAGTTCAATCAGTTGAAACCAGATGAAACCAGTTCAAACCAGTTTAAACCAGTTAAAAAAAGTTGAGACCAGTTCAAACCAGTTGAAATCAGTTGAACCCAGTTAAAACCAGTTGAGACCAGTTCAAACCAGTTAAAGCAAGTTGAGACCAGTTGAAACCAGATGAAACCAGTTAAAACCAGTTGAAATTAGTACAACCAGTTGAGACCAGGTAAAACCATTTGAAACCAGAAAAAAACAGTTAAGACCAGTCGAGAACAGTTGAGGCCAGTTGAAACAAGTTGAGACCAGTTAAAACCAGTTGACACCAGTTGAACCCAATTAAAACCAGTTGAGTCCAGATGAAACCAATTGAAACCAGTTGAGACCCTTTCAAATTAGTTAAAACCAGATGAAACCAGTAAAAACCAGTTGAAACTAGTACAACCAGTTGAGATCAGTTAAAACCATTTGAAACCCGGAAAAAAAGCAGGTAAGACCAGTTGAGACAAGTTCAAACCAGTAAAAACCAGCTGAGACCAGTTGAACCCAGTTGAACCCAATTAAAACCAGTTGAGTCCAGATGAAACCAATTGAAACCAGTTGAGACCCTTTCAAATTAGTTAAAACCAGATGAAACCAGTAAAAACCATTTGAAACTAGTACAACCAGTTGAGATCAGTTAAAACCATTTGAAACCCGGAAAAAAAGCAGGTAAGACCAGTTGAGGCCAGTTGAAACCAGTAAAAACCAGCTGAGACCAGTTGACACAAGTTGAACCCAATAAAAACCAGTTGAGTTCAGATGAAACCAATTGAAACCAGTTCAGACCCTTTCAAATTAGTTAAAACCAGATGAAACCAGTAAAAACCAGTTGAAACTAGTACAACCAGTTGAGATCAGTTAAAACCATTTGAAACCCGGAAAAAAAGCAGGTAAGACCAGTTGAGACAAGTTCAAACCAGTAAAAACCAGCTGAGACCAGTTGACACCAGTTGAACCCAATTAAAACCAGTTGAGTCCAGATGAAACCAATTGAAACCAGTTGAGACCCTTTCAAATTAGTTAAAACCAGATGAAACCAGTAAAAACCAGTTGAAACTAGTACAACCAGTTGGGATCAGTTAAAACCATTTGAAACCCGGAAAAAAAGCAGGTAAGACCAGTTGAAACCAGATGAAACGAGTTCAAACCAGTTGAAACCAGTTAAAAAAAGTTGAGACCAGGTTCAACCAGTTGATATCAGATGAAACCAGTTCAAACTAGTTGAGACCAGGTCAAACCAGTTGAAATCATTTGAAGCCAATTAAAACCTGTTGAGACCAGATCAAACCCGTTCAAATCGGATGAACCCAATTAAAATCAGTTGAGACCAGTTCAAACCAGTTAAAACAAGTTGAGACCAGTTAAAACCAGATGAAACCAGTTAAAACCAGTTGAGAGGAGTTCAAACCAGTTGAGACCAGATCAAACCCGTTCAAACCGGATGAACCCAATTAAAATCAGTTGAGACCAGTTCAAACCAGTAAAAACAAGTTGAGACCAGTTAAAACCAGTTGAGACTAGTTGAAACCAGATGAAACCAGTTAAAACCAGTTGAGAGCAGTTCAAACCAGTTGAAACCAGATGAAACCAGTTCAAACCAGTTTAAACCAGTTAAAAAAAGTTGAGACCAGTTCAAACCAGTTGAAATCAGATGAAACCAATTGAAACTAGTTGAGACCAGTTCAAACCAGTTGAAATCAGTTGAACCCAGTTAAAACCAGTTGAGACCAGTTCAAATCAGTTAAAGCAAGTTGAGACCAGTTGAAACCAGATGAAACCAGATGAAGCCAGTTGAGATCAGTTCAAACCAGATAAACCAGTTAAAACAAGTTGAGACTAGTTGAAACCAGATGAAACCAGTTAAAACCAGTTGAGAGCAGTTCAAACCAGTTGAAACCAGATGAAACCAGTTCAAACCAGTTTAAACCAGTTAAAAAAAGTTGAGACCAGTTCAAACCAGTTGAAATCAGATGAAACCAATTGAAACTAGTTGAGACCAGTTCAAACCAGTTGAAATCAGTTGAACCCAGTTAAAACCAGTTGAGACCAGTTCAAACCAGTTAAAACAAGTTGAGACCAGTTCAAACCAGATGAAACCAGTTAAAATCAGTTGAAATTAGTACAACCAGTTGAGACCAGGTAAAACCATTTGAAACCAGAAAAAAAAACAGTTAAGACCAGTCGAGAACAGTTGAGGCCAGTTGAACCCAATTAAAACCAGTTGAGACCCTTTCAAATTAGTTAAAACCAGATGAAACCAGTAAAAACCAGTTGAAACTAGTACAACCAGTTGAGATCAGTTAAAACCATTTGAAACCCGGAAAAAAAGCAGGTAAGACCAGTTGAGACAAGTTCAAACCAGTAAAAACCAGCTGAGACCAGTTGAACCCAGTTGAACCCAATTAAAACCAGTTGAGTCCAGATGAAACCAATTGAAACCAGTTGAGACCCTTTCAAATTAGTTAAAACCAGATGAAACCAGTAAAAACCAGTTGAAACTAGTACAACCAGTTGAGATCAGTTAAAACCATTTGAAACTCGGAAAAAAAGCAGGTAAGACCAGTTGAGACAAGTTCAAACCAGTAAAAACCAGCTGAGACCAGTTGACACCAGTTGAACCCAATTAAAACCAGTTGAGTCCAGATGAAACCAATTGAAACCAGTTGAGACCAGTTGAAACCAGTTGAGACCAGGTAAAACCAGTTGACACCAGTTGAACCCAATTAAAACCAGTTGAGTCCAGATGAAACCAATTGAAACCAGTTGAGACCCTTTCAAATTAGTTAAAACCAGATCAAACTAGTAAAAACCAGTTGAAACTAGTACAACCAGTTGAGATCAGTTAAAACCGTTTGAAACCCGGAAAAAAAGCAGTTAAGACCAGTTGAGACAAGTTCAAACCAGTAAAAACCAGCTGAGACCAGTTGAACCCAGTTGAGGTCAGCTGAGACCAATTGAACCCAGTTCAAACCAGTTGAGGCCAGCTGAGACCAGTTGTAACCAGACCAAACCAGTTGAGGCCACCTGAAACCAGTCCAAATCAGTTGAGACCAGTTGAAACCAGTTCAAACCAGTTGAGACCAATTCAAAAGTTGAGACCAGTTGAAATCAGTTAAAACCAGTTGAGAGCAGTTCAAACCAGATGAAACGAGTTCAAACCAGTTGAAACCAGTTAAAAAAAGTTGAGACCAGGTTAAACCAGTTGATATCAGATGAAACCAGTTCAAACTAGTTGAGACCAGGTCAAACCAGTTGAAATCATTTGAACCCAATTAAAACCTGTTGAGACCAGATCAAACCCGTTCAAACCGGATGAACCCAATTAAAATCAGTTGAGACCAGTTCAAACCAGTTAAAACAAGTTGAGACCAGTTAAAACCAGATGAAACCAGTTAAAACCAGTTGAGAGCAGTTCAAACCAGTTGACACCAGATGAAACCAGTTCAAACTAGTTTAAACCACTTAAAACAAGTTGAGACCAGTTGAAACCAGATGAAACCAGTTAAAACCAGTTGAGAGCAGTTCAAACCAGTTGAAACCAGATGAAACCAGTTAAAACCAGTTTAAACCAGTTAAGAAAAGTTGAGACCAGTTCAAACCAGTTGAAATTAGATGAAACCAATTGAAACTAGTTGAGACCAGTTCAAACCAGTTGAAATCAGTTGAACCCAGTTAAAACCAGTTGAGACCTGTTCAAACCAGTTAAAGCAAGTTGAGACCAGTTGAAAAGAGATGAAACCAGTTAAAACCAGTTGAGAGCAGTTCAAACCGGTTGAAACCAGATGAAACCAGTTGAAACTAGTACAACCAGTTGAGACCAGGTAAAACCATTTGAAACCAGAAAAAAAGAGTTAAGACCAGTCGAGAACAGTTGAGGCCAGTTGAAACTAGTTGACACCAGTTGAACCCAATTACAACCCGTTGAGTCCAGATGAAACCAATTGAAACCAGTTGAGACCCTTTCATATTAGTTAAAACCAGTTGAAAGCAGTTCAAACCAGTTGAAACCAGATGAAACCAGTTCAAACCAGTTTGAACCAGTTAAAACAAGTTGAGACCAGTTGAAACAAGATGAAACCAGTTAAAACCAGTTGAGAGCAGTTCAAACCAGTTGAAACCAGATGAAACCAGTTCAAACCAGTTTAAACGAGTTAAAAAAAAGTTGAGACCAGTTCAAACCAGTTGAAATCAGATGAAACAAATTGAAACTAGTTGAGACCAGTTCAAACCAGTTGAAATCAGTTGAACCCAGTTAAAACTAGTTGAGACCAGTTCAAACCAGTTAAAGCAAGTTGAGACCAGTTGAAACCAGATGAAACCAGTTAAAACCAGTTGAGAGCAGTTCAAACCAGTTGAAACCAGATGAAACCAGTTGAAACTAGGACAACCATTTGAGACCAGGTAAAACCAGTTGAGACCAATTCAAAAGTTGAGACCAGTTGAAACCAGTTAAAACCAGTTGAGAGCAGTTCAAACCAGTTGAAACCAGTTAAAAAAGGTTGAGACCAGTTTAAACCAGTTGATATCAGATGAAACCAGTTCAAACTAGTTGAGACCAGTTCAAACCAGTTGAAATCAGTTGAACCCAATTAAAACCTGTTGAGACCAGATCAAACCCGTTCAAACCGGATGAACCCAATTAAAATCAGTTGAGACCAGTTCAAACCAGTTAAAACAAGTTGAGACGAGTTAAAACCAGATGAAACCAGTTAAAACCAGTTGAGAGCAGTTCAAACCAGTTGAAACCAGATGAAACCCGTTCAAACCAGTTTAAACCAGTTAAAACAAGTTGAGACCAGTTGAAACAAGATGAAACCAGTTAAAACCAGTTGAGAGCAGTCGAACCAGTTGAAACCAGATGAAACCAGTTCAAACCAGTTTAAACCAGTTAAAAAAAGTTGAGACCAGTTCAAACCAGTTGAAATCAGATGAAACCAATTGAAACTAGTTGAGACCAGTTCAAACCAGTTGAAATCAGTTGAACCCAGTTAAAACCAGTTGAGACCAGTTCAAACCAGTTAAAGAAAGTTGAGACCAGTTGAAACCAGTTGAGACCAGTTAAAACCAGTTGAAACTAGTACAACCAGTTGAGACCAGGTAAAACCATTTGAAACCAGAAAAAAACAGTTAAGACCAGTCGAGAACAGTTGAGGCCAGTTGAAACAAGTTGAGACCAGTTAAAACCAGTTGACACCAGTTGAACCCAATTACAACCAGTTGAGTCCAGATGAAACCAATTGAAACCAGTTGAGACCCTTTGAAATTAGTTAAAACCAGATGAAACCAGTAAAAACCAGTTGAAACTAGTACAACAAGTTGAGATCAGTTAAAACCATTTGAAACCCGGAAAAAAAGCAGTTAAGACCAGTTGCGACCAGTTCAAACCAGTTAAAACCAGCTGAGACCAGTTGAACCCAGTTCAAACCAGTTAAAGCAAGTTGAGACCAGTTGAAACCAGATAAAACCAGTTAAAACCAGTTTAAATTAGTACAACCAGTTGAGACCAGGTAAAACCATTTGAAACCAGAAAAAAAAACAGTTAAGACCAGTCGAGAACAGTTGAGGCCAGTTGAAACCAGTTGAGACCAGTTAAAACCAGTTGACACCAGTTGAACCCAATTAAAACCAGTTGAGTCCAGATGAAACCAATTGAAACCAGTTGAGACCCTTTGAAATTAGTTAAAACCAGATGAAACCAGTAAAAACCAGTTGAAACTAGTGCAACCAGTTGAGATCAGTTAAAACCATTTGAAATCCGGAAAAAAAGCAGTTAAGACCAGTTGCGACCAGTTCAAACCAGTTAAAACCAGCTGAGACCAGTTGAACCCAGTTCAAACCAGTTGAGGCCAGCTGAGACCAGTTGAAACCAGTTCAAACCAGTTGAGGCCAGCTGAAACCAGTCCAAATCAGTTGAGACCAGTTGAAAACAGTTAAAACCAGTTGAGAGCAGTTCAAACCAGTTGAAACCAGATGAAACGAGTTCAAACCAGTTGAAACCAGTTAAAAAAAGTTGAGACCAGTTTAAACCAGTTGATATCAGATGAAACCAGTTCAAACTAGTTGAGACCAGTTCAAACCAGTTGAAATCAGTTGAACCCAATTAAAACCTGTTGAGACCAGATCAAACCCGTTCAAACCGGATGAACCCAATTAAAATCAGTTGAGACCAGTTCAAACCAGTTAAAACAAGTTGAGACCAGTTGAAACCAGATGAAACCAGTTAAAACCAGTTGAGAGCAGTTCAAACCAGTTGAAACCAGATGAAACCAGTTTAAACCAGTTAAAACAAGTTGAGACCAGTTGAAACCAGATGAAACCAGTTAAAACCAGTTGAGAGCAGTTCAAACCAGTTGAAACCAGATGAAACCAGATGAAACCAGTTCAAACCAGTTTAAACCAGTTAAAAAAAGTTGAAACCAGTTCGAACCAGTTGAAATCAGATGAAACCAATTGAAACTAGTTGAGACCAGTTCAAACAAGTTGAAATCAGTTGAACCCAATTAAAACCAGTTGAGTCCAGATGAAACCAGTTGAAACCAGTTGAGACCATTTCAAATTAGTTGAAACCAGATGAAACCAGTTAAAACCAGTTGAAACTAGTACAACCAGTTGAGACCAGTTAAAACCATTTGAAACCAGAAAAAAAAAACAGTTAAGACCAGTCGAGAACAGTTGAGACCAGTTAAAACCAGTTGACACCAGTTGAACCCAATTAAAACCAGTTGAGTCCAGATGAAACCAGTTGAAACCAGTTGAGACCAGTTAAAACCAGTTGACACCAGTTAGAAATAGTGATTCTATAGCATGACTTTACAAATTAAGATCAAAGTAGAAAATTGAGTTCACGATCATGTTTTCAAACGAAATTACTCTGTGTAATGACTATCAGTATTATAACGCTGATGAAATTGAATTAGCCCATGAAAGTTTCACTAAATTTCCAGTAAATTGGGTATTTGGTTGTAACGACGCTAAGAGAAACATCTTGCTAGTATATTCGATGTGGTTATACAAGGATAGAAAATTCCTTGTATTTGTTCTCTAGATTTCGTCGATTTTGTTACTCGCTAGAAATCTGTGCAAGGTTAGACAAAATGACAAAAATCCCCTATTGGGTAAATCGTATATTACATTGAAAACGGGTTTGAAACAGTTTCCAAAGTAAAACCGTCAAATTTACGTGCAAGGTAAACGAAATAATTCATTTTCAAGAAAGAGTGTGCTGTGAATTCAAGTAAATGATAAATGACCAATGTAAGAAGCATGATAGTCTATTGCCGTTTGCCACAAGTACAAAACTATTTGAAAGTAATAGAAGAAATGAAAGGCCTTTTTTCTTCTCTATCCTAATTGCGTGTTCTATGGTTTCTTATCTTTGCGTCATTACTACCAATGACGCAGAATATAGTAAATTATATGAAGCAATGTTTTCACACACCGCAATTTTGTTAATCTGGTAGAGAGCTCTTTCTTCTTTGTTGAAAGGAAACAAATCATTAAAAATGTGAATTTAGTTTTCATTTCTGATGACACAAATCACACAAGTTTAAAAGAAACTGCATAATACAAGAACATAGTGATTCTACAGCATGACTTTACAAATTAGGATCGCACAATTTGGTTCACGATTGTGGTTTCAAAGTCTGTGTAATGAGTCTCGGCATTATAACGGTGCTGAAATCGAACTAGCAGAATTTTGGAAGTTTCATTGAATTTACGGTAAATTGGGTATTTGGCGGTAACGACGCAAAGTAGGGTAACATCGGAGAAAGAAATCAGTTACTGGGTGAATCGTACATGACACGTTCCCAGTGGTATAAAACCGTTAAATTTTGGTGCAAGATGTACTAAATGATTGGTTATCAAGAAAGAGAACACTATGAATTACAAGGTACATTTCATTGAAAACGGGTTCGAAACCGTTTCCAACGTAAAACCGTCAAATTTTCGTGCAAGGTAAAAGAAATAATCAATTTTCAAGAAAAAATGTGACAAGTGAACAATTGCACATTACATTGAAAACGGACTTGAACCCATTCCCAACGTGTAAAACCGTTAAAAATCTCGTGCAAGGTATACGAAATGATTGATTATCAAGAAACAGAACACTATGAACTCGTGAATGACAAATTACCAATTTTAGATCCTTGATAGTCTAATTACTTCCAGATTGCCACAAGTTTCAAAGAATTTGAAAGTAATAGAGAGAATGAAATGCCCTTTTTCTTCTCTATCTGTAATTGCTTGTCCTATGGTTTCTTATTTTTGCGTCATTACTACCAATGACGCAATGTATAGTAAATTATATGTAACAACATATGTAACACAGCGCGAATTTTGTGAATTAGGTACAAAGCTCTTTCTTCTTTGTTGAAAGGAAACAAATCATTGAATTGGGAATTTCTTTCTTCTTTGTTGAAAAGGAAACAAATCATTGAATTGGGAATTTCTTTCTTCTTTGTTGAAAGGAAACAAATCATTGAATTGGGAATTTCGTTTTCATTTCTTATAAGGCAAGTCACAAATTTAAAAGAAACTATGTGAATACAAGAAAATACTGATTCCATAGCATGACTTTACAAATGAAGAGCAAAGTAGACAATTTGGTTCACAATCATGTTTTAAAACGAAATGAGTGTGTGTAATGACTCTCGGTGTTATAACGGTGATGAAATCGAATTAGCCCATAATGAAAGTTTCACGGAATTTCCAGTAAATTGGGTATTTGGTAGTAACGACGCAAAGTAGAGGAACATCGGGCAAGTATATTCGATCTGGTATGCAAGGAGAGAAAATTCCTTGTATTTGTTCTGTCATTTCGTCGATTTTGTTACTCGTTACAAATCTGTGCAAGGTTCGACAAAATGACAAAAATCCGTTATTGGGTAAATCGTATATTACTTTGAAAACTGGTTTGAAACCGTTTTCAACGTAAAACCGTCAAATTTTCGTGCAAGGTAAACGAAATAATTATTTTTCAAATAAGAGTGTGTTATGAATTGAAATGAATGATAAATGGCCAATATAAGATGCTTGATAGTCTATTGCAGTTTGCCACAAGTACCAAAGTATTTGAAAGTAATAGAACGAATGAAAGGCCTTTGGCAGTAACGACGCAAAATAAAGAAACATCGGAGAAAGAAATCCGTACTGGGTGAATCGTACATGGCATTGAAATCGGGCTTAAACCCGTTCCCAATGTGTAAAACCGCTAAATGTTCGTGCAAGGTGTACTAAATAGTTGGTTATCAAGAAAGAGAACGCTATGAATTCAAGTGAATAACAAGTGACAGCTGTACATTACATTGAAAACGGGCTTGAACCCGTTCCCAACGTGTAAAACCGTTAAAATTTCGTGCAAGGTACTAAAATAATTGATTATCAAGAAAGAGAACGCTATGAATTCGTGAATAACAAATTACCAATTTTAGATGCTTGATAATCTAATTACTTGCAGTTTGCCACAAATACCAAAGAATTTGAAAGTAATAGAGCGAATGAAATGCCCTTTTTCTTCTCTATCTTTGATTCCGTGTCCTGCGGTTTTTGTCCTTTGTGTCTTTGCCAATGACGCAATGTATATTAAATTATGTGTAACAACATATGTAACACAGCACGAATTTTGTGAATTAGGTGCAAAGCTCTTTCTTCTTTGTTGAGAGGAAACAAATCATTGAATTCGGACTTTCTTTTTCATTTCTTATGACGCATTCACAAGTTTTAAAGAAACTGCGTGAATACAAGAAAATAGTGATTCTATAGAATGACTTTACAAATTAAGATCAAAGTAGACAATTTGGTTCACGATCATGTTTTAAAACAAAATTATTCTGTGTAATGATTCTCGAACGGTGATGAGATCGAACTAGCCCATAATGAAAATTTCACTAAATTTCCAGTAAATTGGGTATTTGGTAGCAACGACGCTAAGTAGAGAAACATCGGTATATTCGATCTGGTATGTAAGGAGAGAAAGTTCCTTGTATTTGTTTTGTCGATTTCGTCGATTTTGTTACTTGCTAGAAATCTGTGCAAGGTTCGACAAAACAAAAATAAGTTATTAGGTAAATCGTACATTACGTTGAAATAGGTTTGAAACCATTTCCAACGTAAAAGCGTCAATTTTTCGTGCAACGTAAACGAAATAATTAATTTTCAAGAAAGACTGTGCTGTGAATTCAAGTAAATGATAAATGACCAGTGTAAGATGCATGATAGTCTATTGCCGTTTGCCACAAGTACTAAAGTATTTGAAAGTAATAGAACGAATGAAATGCCTTTTTTCTTCTCTATCCTTTAATTGCGTGTCCTATGGTTTCTTATCTTTGCGTCATTACAACCAATAACGCAATGTATAGTAAATTATATGTAACAATGTTTTCACACACCGCGAATTATGTGAATCTGGTAGAAAAGCTCTTTCTTCTTTCTTGAAAGGAAACAAATCATTAAAAATTTTGTTTTCATTTCTTATGACGCAAATCAGAAGTTTAAAAGAAACTGCATGAATACAAGAAAATAGTGATTCTATAGCATGACAAATAGAGATCAGACAATTTGGTTCACGATCATGGTTTCAAAGTCTGTGTAATGAGTGTCGGCATTATAACGGTGCTGAAATCGAATTAGCAGAATTTTCGAATTTCATTGAATTTACGGTAAATTGTGTATTTGGCAGTAACGACGCAAAGTAGAGAAACATCGGAGAAAGAAATCCGTTACTGGGTGAATCGTACATGACATTGAAATCGGGCTTGAACCTGTTCCCAATGGTATAAAACCGTTAAATTTGCGTGCAAGGTGCACTAGATAATTGGTTATCAAGAAAGAGAACGCTATGAATTCAAGTGAATGACAAATGAACAATTGTACATTACATTGAAAACGGGCTTGAACCCATTCCCAACGTGTAAAACCGTTAAAATTTCGGGCAAGGTATACGAAAAAATTGATTATCAAAAAAGGGAACGTTATGAATTCGTGAATGACAAATGACCAATTTTAGATGCTTGATAGTCTAATTACTTCCAGATTGCCACAAGTACCAAAGAATTTTAAAGTAATAGAGCGAATGAAATGCCCTTTTTCTTCTCTATCTTTAATTGCGTGTCCTATGGTTTCTTATCTTTGCGTCATTACTTAAAATGACGCAATGTATAGTGATTTATATGTAACGACATATGTAACAAAGCGCGAATTTTGTGAATTTATTACAAAGCTCTTTGTTGAAAGGAAACATATCTTGAATTTCGTTTTCATTTCTTATGACGCAATTCACAAGTTTAAATGAAACTGCGTAAATACAAGAAAATAGTGATTCTATAGCATGACTTTACAAATTAAGATCAAAGTAGACAATTTGGTTCACAATCATGTTTTAAAACGAAATGAGTCCGTGTAATGACTCTCGGTGTTATAACGGAAGATGAAATCGAATTAGCCCATAATGAAAGTTTCACGGAATTTCCAGTAAATTGGGTATTTGGTAGTAACGACGCAAAGTAGAGAAACATCGGACAAGTATATTCGATCTGGTATGCAAGGAGAGAAAATTCCTGGTATTTGTTCTGTCGATTTCGTCGATTTTGTTACTCGTTACAAATCTGTGCAAGGTTCGACAAAATTACAAAAATCCGTTATTGAGTAAATCGCACATTACTTTGAAAACGGGTTTGAAACCGTTTTCAACGTAAAACCGTCAAATTTTCGTGCAAGTAAACGAAATAATTATTTTTCAAATAAGAGTGTGTTATGAATTGTAGTTTGCCACAAGAACCAAAGTATTTGAAAGTAATAGAACGTGATAGTAATAGAAAGAAGAAAGTAATAGTAATAGAAAGGCCTTTTTTTCTTCTCTATCCTTTAATTGCGTGTCGTAGGGTGTCTTCTCTTTGCGTCATTACTACCAATGACGTAAAATAAAGTAAATTATATGTAGCAATGTTTTCATTCACCACGAATTTCATCTGGTAGAGAGCTCTTCCCTCTTTGTTGAAAGGAAACAAATCATTGAATTGGGAATTTCGTTTTCCTTTCTTATGACGCAATTCACAAGTTTAAAAGAAACTGCGTGAATACAAGAAAATAGTGATTCTATAGCATAACTTTACAAATTAAGATCAAAGTAGATAATTTGGTTCACAATCATGTTTTAAAACGAAATGAGTCTGTGTAATGACTCTCGGTGTTATAACGGTGATGAAATCGAATTAGCTCATAATGAAAGTTTCACTTAATTTCAAGTAAATTTGGTATTTGGTAGCAAACGACGCAAAGTAGAGAAACATCGGGCAAGTATATTCCATGTGTTATACAAGGAGAGAAAATTCCTTGTATTTGTTCTGTTGATTTCGTCGATTCTGTTACTCGCTAGAAATCTGTGCAAGGTTAGACAAAATCCGTTATTGGGTAAATCGTACATTACATTGAAAACGGGTTCGAAACCGTTTCCAACGTAATACCGTCAAATTTTCGTGCAAGGTAAGAGAAATAATCAATTGTCAAGAAAGAGTGATTAGGAATTCAGGTGAATGATAGATGACCAATATAAGATGCTTGATAGTCTATTGAAGTTTGCCACAAGTACCAAAGTATTTGAAAGTAATAGAACGAATGAAATGCCTTTTTTTCTTCTCTATCCTTTAATTGCGTGTCGTAGGGTTTCTTATCTTTGCGTCATTACTACCAATGACATAAAATATAGCAAATTATATGTAGCAATGTTTTCATTCACCGCGAATTTTGTAAATCTGGAAGAGAGCTCTTCCCTCTTTGTTGAAAGGAAACAAATCATTGAATTGGGAATTTCGTTTTCCTTTCTTATGACGCAATTCACAAGTTTAAAAGAAACTGCGTGAATACAAGAAAATGCTATATCATGACTTTACAAATTAAGATCAAAGTAGACAATTTGGTTCACAATCATGTTTTAAAACGAAATGAGTCCGTGTAATGACTCTTGGTGTTATAACGGTGATGAAATCGAATTAGCCCATAATGAAAGTTTCACGGAATTTCCAGTAAATTGGGTATTTGGTAGTAACGACGCAAAGTAGAGAAACATCGGACAAGTATATTCGATCTGGTATGCAAGGAGAGAAAATTCCTGGTATTTGTTCTGTCGATTTCGTCGATTTTGTTACTCGTTACAAATCTGTGCAAGGTTCGACAAAATTACAAAAATCCGTTATTGAGTAAATCGCACATTACTTTGAAAACGGGTTTGAAACCGTTTTCAACGTAAAACCGTCAAATTTTCGTGCAAGTAAACGAAATAATTATTTTTCAAATAAGAGTGTGTTATGAATTGTAGTTTGCCACAAGAACCAAAGTAGGGGAGACCCAGGAGAGTTGAGCCACTTTTTACATAATTTGTCATATTTCCCCCTAATTGTATTTTGGGCTGAAGACTTTCTTATGATTGCAAGTTAAGGTCATATGTCATAATCCAGTTTTGTTAATTATACGGAAGGTGATTGCATTTCAGAATAAGAGCCTGTTCAAAAAAAGATGTCAAATGGCACAAGTCTCCTGTAGGACGAGGAGAGTTGAGCATACCCGCAATGAGAGTTGAGCCACCCATGGGAGAGTTGTGCCACACTGTACTAGGGAGTGGGAAAGTCGTATATCTCGTGAGGATGGGCCCGCATGAATACATTTAATGTGCTGTTCTTATCGAATATCACTATTTTGTAAATTGAAATACAATGACTCTAACAGAGAACTTAAAGATAAGCTTTCCAAGTTGTAGACAAATTGATGATGTCATCGAAATGTTCTGACTTAGAGTTGGCTACCTGGGGCCGACAATCAATAACTTTAAAACACTTCCATGACATATGCTCCGGCGACAAATGCTCCGGCACGAATTGCTAATGTTGAAGCTTACACAAACCCTTACCCCTACCCTAACCCTAACCCTAATCCAAATCCTTACCCTGCTCTGACCCAAAAACTCAATCATACCCACGAGGCTCACTCTCTCTTCGGAGAGATATTAATGTCAGAGCAATAATTGTCGGCGGAGCATATGTCGTGTCACCCTTTAAAACACAATAACTTCTTTGAGAATTCATTACTCATGAAGACAATACTAATTGAGTAAGCGAAAAACCATTGGCAGCTTAATTAAAACTTTTAAACAACATTAAAACACAACTGATATAACCCTTACTTAGATCTTACAATGCTTTTCAGAGCTCGCTCAAACAGATATGCAACCTTGAACAGGAGATAAAGATTGTAGTGCGTGGAAATTAACATGACATTTTGTTTCATTTAGCTCATGTCAGCTTCAGGCTGTGCTATTGATATTTGATGTATCATCCTCTTTGTTGTGAATTTCAATTTCCATGGGGTTTCATTCAACGTCTTAAGACAACAAGGGGCCACAAAACTTTCCAGAATTGCCTGAATACTGTCACATCTTTTCCAGTCACATCCTTTCAAATTTCAGACGATGATATCATATTGTTAACAATATCTGCTCAAAAAATGTAGTCCCATGAACAACATAATGCCAACCAGTGACTCTTCCATCTACCTGGCAAAACAATACAAAATAACAAAATGACCTCAACAAATGATTTGTTAGATTCAACGAAATGCAGAATACCATGATTGCAGTGTGAACCAACACAACTTTAACAATAATGACACAACAAATGGTGGTGCCCTTCACTCTTAGAAAAAATGTGCTGATTAGAACCTCTTCTTGTCCCGTATTTAAGATTCTTTATAGACCCTTTTTGTATAGGGTTCTACAATGTGTAAAGAACCCTATACAAAAACGGTCATTTTTCTGTTTATCTATGTATCTCTTGAGTGTCATTCGATCTACACCAAATGCTCGAGCAGCAGCTCAAAACTGTTCAACTCTTCGACTGCTTTTGCTCCTCGCTGGAGCAATCCTGGATCACTCCCACGGTCTGATGTCCTTTTGTATATTTGTGGCATTGTCTGAAAGAAAAGTAAAAATTTGTATAAATAAGATAATGGTAAAAGGAGAGTTGAGCCATGGATCATGTCTCCTCATGATGAGTGGCTCAACTCTCCAAAGGTCGGCCATTTTTGCATGTGACTTAACTACCACTAGAGCAGTTGCATCATATTTAACCAAAAACATCAGAAATATAATCAACAATGCAGAGGCTACGCGTTGCCCATATTGCGACCAAAGTAACTGCTAGTATATGAATAATAAGAAGGGTCTTACCTCTAACTCTCAAATCCACTTTTCAGCGCGATATTTGGTTTTCCTTTCACAAAATCTCCCATGAGGTACCATGGATCTTGCTGACTTAACTGGAAAGAAAGTTATATTATACACTACCAGCAGAGGGAGTTTTAACTTTTTATCTAAAGTGCAAGTGTGAGATTTAGGGGGTGGATCAACTCTCCTTGTGGCTCAAGTCTCCTGGGTCTCCCCTATTTGAAAGTAATAGAACGTGATAGTAATAGAAAGAAGAAAGTAATAGTATTAGAAAGGCCTTTTTTTCTTCTCTATCCTTTAATTGCGTGTCGTAGGGTGTCTTCTCTTTGCGTCATTACTACCAATGACGTAAAATAAAGTAAATTATATGTAGCAATGTTTTCATTCACCACGAATTTCATCTGGTAGAGAGCTCTTCCCTCTTTGTTGAAAGGAAACAAATCATTGAATTGGGAATTTCGTTTTCCTTTCTTATGACGCTATTCACAAGTTTAAAAGAAACTGCGTGAATACAAGAAAATAGTGATTCTATAGCATAACTTTACAAATTAAGATCAAAGTAGATAATTTGGTTCACAATCATGTTTTAAAACGAAATGAGTCTGTGTAATGACTCTCGGTGTTATAACGGTGATGAAATCGAATTAGCTCATAATGAAAGTTTCACTTAATTTCAAGTAAATTTGGTATTTGGTAGCAAACGACGCAAAGTAGAGAAACATCGGGCAAGTATATTCCATGTGTTATACAAGGAGAGAAAATTCCTTGTATTTGTTCTGTTGATTTCGTCGATTCTGTTACTCGCTAGAAATCTGTGCAAGGTTAGACAAAATCCGTTATTGGGTAAATCGTACATTACATTGAAAACGGGTTCGAAACCGTTTCCAACGTAATACCGTCAAATTTTCGTTCAAGGTAAGAGAAATAATCAATTGTCAAGAAAGAGTGATTAGGAATTCAGGTGAATGATAGATGACCAATATAAGATGCTTGATAGTCTATTGAAGTTTGCCACAAGTACCAAAGTATTTGAAAGTAATAGAACGAATGAAATGCCTTTTTTTCTTCTCTATCCTTTAATTGCGTGTCGTAGGGTTTCTTATCTTTGCGTCATTACTACCAATGACATAAAATATAGCAAATTATATGTAGCAATGTTTTCATTCACCGCGAATTTTGTAAATCTGGAAGAGAGCTCTTCCCTCTTTGTTGAAAGGAAACAAATCATTGAATTGGGAATTTCGTTTTCCTTTCTTATGACGCAATTCACAAGTTTAAAAGAAACTGCGTGAATACAAGAAAATGCTATATCATGACTTTACAAATTAAGATCAAAGTAGACAATTTGGTTCACAATCATGTTTTAAAACGAAATGAGTCCGTGTAATGACTCTTGGTGTTATAACGGTGATGAAATCGAATTAGCCCATAATGAAAGTTTCACGGAATTTCCAGTAAATTGGGTATTTGATAGTAACGACGCAAAGTAGAGAAACATCGGGCAAGTATATTCGATCTGGCATGCAAGGAGAGAAAATTCCTGGTATTTGTTCTGTCGATTTCGTCGATTTTGTTACTCGTTACAAATCTGTGCAAGGTTCGTCAAATGCCTTCCGAAGATCTATGAATTCAACTCCAGAAATTTGATTATCTATATTCAAAGACCACTGATTCACAAGTTTTGCAAGAGCAGTTGATGTGGAATGAAATGGTCTGAAACCAGATTGATTAGGGTGTAATAAATCATTCGCATTCATGAATTCGCTCAGTTGTTGATGTACGGTCCTTTCGATAATTTTACTCACTGTTGGTAAGATTGAGATGGGGCGATAGTTATTCAACGAAAAAATATCTCCTGCTTTAAATATTGGTACTACAAGAGCCTTTTTCCATTCATGTGGAACAACTCCCGTAGACAGGGATTTGTTAATAATATCGCAAAGAGATTCTGCAATAACATTCTTTGTCATCTTTAAAAGTTTGTAGCCGATGTGACCTTCTCCGGTTGCTTTATCTATGCCAAGAAGCTCGAACTGTCTAAATACAAAATCTCTCGTTATCATACGTAATTTAAATTGAGAATGAGAAGGAATAAAGCCTTTGTCCTCATCTAATATCATTTGAGAAGTATTTCCCTGCAGATCTTTTGTATTTTTAGTAGCATTAGATATGAAAAAATTGTTGAATGCTTCAGCAATACTTGCGTTGTCCGATACTTCTGCATCATCAACCTTTATGGTATTGGGAGAAATGGGTGATGATTTAGGCGTAAATTCCCTCAAGCTCTTCCACATTTTTTTACTGCTGTTACGATTTTGTAAAATTTGGTCAGTGTTATACTGTTTTTTTCTTATTCTCATGAGATGAGTAACTTTGTTTTTTAGATATTTATAGGTATTCCAAAGATCATTGCTGTTGTTAGTTTTAGGAGCTTTGAGAACTTTATCACGTTCCGTCATGAGCTTAACAACCTCATCAGATATCCATGGACATGCATGTTTTCTTATCCGCTTTTTGCGCAAAGGTATATGCTTGTTGACAACATTATTGAAAAGAGTCAACCACATATCCCACGTATCATCAACGTCGTCTATATCTTTTATGACCTGCCACGGAGCACTTCTCAAATCACTATAAAATTCCTCCTCATTAAGATTTATTAATGAGCGAAATTACGCACATTCAGATTTTTGATGGATCTTTGCACTGAAGTCCCGAATAGCATATACCAAATAATGATCACTAATGCTAGTCTCAAATATTCCCCATTCACTGTAAAGTTCTTTGATACAAATATCAAATCAATTAAAGTAAAAGCAGTAAAAGTAGAAGCAGTATTTGTAACTGACTTGGTCCGTACATATTTGTATAAAACATAACTTTTTCGGCATTCACATCATGTTGGTGTGGCATATAATTACAATTGAAATCACCTAATATAATACTGTACAACTCATATGTTCCGAGAGAGCAGAGTCCAAAGTCCTCTCTAATTCGTCAAAGAAATCAGCGTGAGAATTCGGAGGTCTGTAAAATTCCCCTACAAGGATGGAAGGCTTATTTGGATAATTCAATTCAAACCAAAGGCATTCTAAAATAGATGAATTCAAATCGTCTCTTATTTTAGAGTTGAATCTTTTGGAAATATATACAGCCACAACGCCACCATGTCTTGTACGGTCTCTATCTAACAAACCAGTTAAAGCAAGTTGAGACCAGTTGAAACCAGATGAAACCAGTTAAAACCAGTTGAAACTAGTACAACCAGTTGAGACCAGGTAAAACCATTTGAAACCAGAAAAAAACAGTTAAGACCAGTCGAGAACAGTTGAGGCCAGTTGAAACCAGTTGAGACCAGTTAAAACCAGTTGACACCAGTTGAACCCAATTAAAACCAGTTGAGTCCAGATGAAACCAATTGAAACCAGTTGAGACCCTTTCAAATTAGTTAAAACCAGATGAAACCAGTAAAAACCAGTTGAAACTAGTACAACCAGTTGAGATCAGTTAAAACCAGATGAAACCCGGAAAAAAAGCAGTTAAGACCAGTTGAGACCAGTTCAAACCAGTTAAAACCAGCTGAGACCAGTTGAACCCAGTTCAAACCAGTTGAGGCCAGCTGAGACCAGTTGAAACCAGTTCAAACCAGTTGAGGCCAGCTGAAACCAGTCCAAATCAGTTGAGACCAGTTGAAACCAGTTAAAACCAGTTGAGACAAATTCAAAAGTTGAGACCAGTTGAAACCAGTTAAAACCAGTTGAGAGCAGTTCAAACCAGTTGAAACCAGATGAAACGAGTTCAAACCAGTTGAAACCAGTTAAAAAAAGTTGAGACCACTTTAAACCACTTCATATCAGATGAAACCAGTTCAAACTAGTTGAGACCAGTTCAAACCAGTTGAAATCAGTTGAACCCAATTAAAACCTGTTGAGACCAGATCAAACCCGTTCAAACCGGATGAACCCAATTAAAGTCAGTTGAGACCAGTTCAAACCAGTTAAAGCAAGTTGAGACCAGTTAAAACCAGATGAAACCAATTGAAACCAGTTGAGACCCTTTCAAATTAGTTAAAACCAGATGAAACCAGTAAAAACCAATTGAAACTAGTACAACCAGTTGAGATCAGTTAAAACCAGATGAAACCCAGAAAAAAAGCAGTTAAGACCAGTTGAGACCAGTTCAAACCAGTTAAAACCAGCTGAGACCAGTTGAACCCAGTTCAAACCAGTTGAGGGCAGCTGAGACCAGTTCAAACCAGTTCAAACCAGTTGAGGCCAGCTGAAACCAGTCCAAATCAGTTGAGACCAGTTGAAACCAGTTAAAACCAGTTGAGACCAATTCAAAAGTTGAGACCAGTTGAAACCAGTTAAAACCAGTTGAGAGCAGTTCAAACCAGTTGAAACCAGATGAAACGAGTTCAAACCAGTTGAAACCAGTTTAAAAAGTTGAGACCAGTTTAAACCAGTTGATATCAGATGAAACCAGTTCAAACTAGTTGAGACCAGTTCAAACCAGTTGAAATCAGTTGAACCCAATTAAAACCTGTTGAGACCAGATCAAACCCGTTCAAACCGGATGAACCCAATTAAAATCAGTTGAGACCAGTTCAAACCAGTTAAAACAAGTTGAGACCAGTTAAAACCAGATGAAACCAGTTAAAACCAGTTGAGAGCAGTTCAAACCAGTTGAAACCAGATGAAACCCGTTCAAACCAGTTTAAACCAGTTAAAACAAGTTGAGACCTGTTGAAACCAGATGAAACCAGTTAAAACCAGTTGAGAGCAGTTCAAACCAGTTGAAACCAGATGAAACCAGTTCAAACCAGTTTAAACCAGTTAAAAAAAGTTGAGACCAGATCAAACCATTTGAAATCAGTTGAACCCAGTTAAAACCAGTTGAGACCAGTTCAAACCAGTTAAAGCAAGTTGAGACCAGTTGAAACCAGATGAAACCAGTTAAAACCAGTTGAAACTAGTACAACCAGTTGAGACCAGGTAAAACCATTTGAAACCAGAAAAAAAAACAGTTAAGACCAGTCGAGAACAGTTGAGGCCAGTTGAAACCAGTTGAGACCAGTTAAAACCAGTTGACACCAGTTGAACCCAATTAAAACCAGTTGAGTCCAGATGAAACCAATTGAAACCAGTTGAGACCCTTTGAAATTAGTTAAAACCAGATGAAACCAGTAAAAACCAGTTGAAACTAGTACAACCAGTTGAGATCAGTTAAAACCATTTGAAACCCGGAAAAAAGCAGGTAAGACCAGTTGAGACAAGTTCAAACCAGTAAAAACCAGCTGAGACCAGTTGACACCAGTTGAACCCAATTAAAACCAGTTGAGTCCAGATGAAACCAATTGAAACCAGTTGAGACCCTTTCAAATTAGTTAAAACCAGATGAAACCAGTAAAAACCAGTTGAAACTAGTACAACCAGTTGAGATCAGTTAAAACCATTTGAAACCCGGAAAAAAAGCAGGTAAGACCAGTTGAAACCAGTTCAAACCAGTTGAAACCAGATGAAACGAGTTCAAACCAGTTGAAAACAGTTAAAAAAAGTTGAGACCAGGTTAAACCAGTTGATATCAGATGAAACCAGTTCAAACTAGTTGAGACCAGGTCAAACCAGTTGAAATCATTTGAAGCCAATTAAAACCTGTTGAGACCAGATCAAACCCGTTCAAATCGGATGAACCCAATTAAAATCAGTTGAGACCAGTTCAAACCAGTTAAAACAAGTTGAGACCAGTTAAAACCAGATGAAACCAGTTAAAACCAGATGAGAGCAGTTCAAACCAGTTGAAACCAGATGAAACCAGTTCAAACCAGTTTAAACCAGTTAAAAAAAGTTGAAACCAGATCAAACCCGTTCAAACCTGATGAACCCAATTAAAATCAGTTGAGACCAGTTCAAACCCGTAAAAACAAGTTGAGACCAGTTAAAACCAGATGAAACCAGATGAAGCCAGTTGAGAGCAGTTCAAACCAGATAAACCAGTTAAAACCAGTTGAGACTAGTTGAAACCAGATGAAACCAGTTAAAACCAGTTGAGAGCAGTTCAAACCAGTTGAAACCAGATGAAACCAGTTCAAACCAGTTTAAACCAGTTAAAAAAAGTTGAGACCAGTTCAAACCAGTTGAAATCAGATGAAACCAATTGAAACTAGTTGAGACCAGTTCAAACCAGTTGAAATCAGTTGAACCCAGTTAAAACCAGTGGAGACCAGTTCAAACCAGTTAAAGCAAGTTGAGACCAGTTGAAACCAGATGAAACCAGATGAAGCCAGTTGAGAGCAGTTCAAACCAGATAAACCAGTTAAAACAAGTTGAGACTAGTTGAAACCAGATGAAACCAGTTAAAACCAGTTGAGAGCAGTTCAAACCAGTTGAAACCAGATGAAACCAGTTCAAACCAGTTTAAACCAGTTAAAAAAAGTTGAGACCAGTTCAAACCAGTTGAAATCAGATGAAACCAATTGAAACTAGTTGAGACCAGTTCAAACCAGTTGAAATCAGTTGAACCCAATTAAAACCTGTTGAGACCAGATCAAACCCGTTCAAACCGGATGAACCCAATTAAAGTCAGTTGAGACCAGTTCAAACCAGTTAAAGCAAGTTGAGACCAGTTAAAACCAGATGAAACCAATTGAAACCAGTTGAGACCCTTTCAAATTAGTTAAAACCAGATGAAACCAGTAAAAACCAATTGAAACTAGTACAACCAGTTGAGATCAGTTAAAACCAGATGAAACCCAGAAAAAAAGCAGTTAAGACCAGTTGAGACCAGTTCAAACCAGTTAAAACCAGCTGAGACCAGTTGAACCCAGTTCAAACCAGTTGAGGGCAGCTGAGACCAGTTCAAACCAGTTCAAACCAGTTGAGGCCAGCTGAAACCAGTCCAAATCAGTTGAGACCAGTTGAAACCAGTTAAAACCAGTTGAGACCAATTCAAAAGTTGAGACCAGTTGAAACCAGTTAAAACCAGTTGAGAGCAGTTCAAACCAGTTGAAACCAGATGAAACGAGTTCAAACCAGTTGAAACCAGTTTAAAAAGTTGAGACCAGTTTAAACCAGTTGATATCAGATGAAACCAGTTCAAACTAGTTGAGACCAGTTCAAACCAGTTGAAATCAGTTGAACCCAATTAAAACCTGTTGAGACCAGATCAAACCCGTTCAAACCGGATGAACCCAATTAAAATCAGTTGAGACCAGTTCAAACCAGTTAAAACAAGTTGAGACCAGTTAAAACCAGATGAAACCAGTTAAAACCAGTTGAGAGCAGTTCAAACCAGTTGAAACCAGATGAAACCCGTTCAAACCAGTTTAAACCAGTTAAAACAAGTTGAGACCTGTTGAAACCAGATGAAACCAGTTAAAACCAGTTGAGAGCAGTTCAAACCAGTTGAAACCAGATGAAACCAGTTCAAACCAGTTTAAACCAGTTAAAAAAAGTTGAGACCAGATCAAACCATTTGAAATCAGTTGAACCCAGTTAAAACCAGTTGAGACCAGTTCAAACCAGTTAAAGCAAGTTGAGACCAGTTGAAACCAGATGAAACCAGTTAAAACCAGTTGAAACTAGTACAACCAGTTGAGACCAGGTAAAACCATTTGAAACCAGAAAAAAAAACAGTTAAGACCAGTCGAGAACAGTTGAGGCCAGTTGAAACCAGTTGAGACCAGTTAAAACCAGTTGACACCAGTTGAACCCAATTAAAACCAGTTGAGTCCAGATGAAACCAATTGAAACCAGTTGAGACCCTTTGAAATTAGTTAAAACCAGATGAAACCAGTAAAAACCAGTTGAAACTAGTACAACCAGTTGAGATCAGTTAAAACCATTTGAAACCCGGAAAAAAGCAGGTAAGACCAGTTGAGACAAGTTCAAACCAGTAAAAACCAGCTGAGACCAGTTGACACCAGTTGAACCCAATTAAAACCAGTTGAGTCCAGATGAAACCAATTGAAACCAGTTGAGACCCTTTCAAATTAGTTAAAACCAGATGAAACCAGTAAAAACCAGTTGAAACTAGTACAACCAGTTGAGATCAGTTAAAACCATTTGAAACCCGGAAAAAAAGCAGGTAAGACCAGTTGAAACCAGTTCAAACCAGTTGAAACCAGATGAAACGAGTTCAAACCAGTTGAAAACAGTTAAAAAAAGTTGAGACCAGGTTAAACCAGTTGATATCAGATGAAACCAGTTCAAACTAGTTGAGACCAGGTCAAACCAGTTGAAATCATTTGAAGCCAATTAAAACCTGTTGAGACCAGATCAAACCCGTTCAAATCGGATGAACCCAATTAAAATCAGTTGAGACCAGTTCAAACCAGTTAAAACAAGTTGAGACCAGTTAAAACCAGATGAAACCAGTTAAAACCAGATGAGAGCAGTTCAAACCAGTTGAAACCAGATGAAACCAGTTCAAACCAGTTTAAACCAGTTAAAAAAAGTTGAAACCAGATCAAACCCGTTCAAACCTGATGAACCCAATTAAAATCAGTTGAGACCAGTTCAAACCCGTAAAAACAAGTTGAGACCAGTTAAAACCAGATGAAACCAGATGAAGCCAGTTGAGAGCAGTTCAAACCAGATAAACCAGTTAAAACCAGTTGAGACTAGTTGAAACCAGATGAAACCAGTTAAAACCAGTTGAGAGCAGTTCAAACCAGTTGAAACCAGATGAAACCAGTTCAAACCAGTTTAAACCAGTTAAAAAAAGTTGAGACCAGTTCAAACCAGTTGAAATCAGATGAAACCAATTGAAACTAGTTGAGACCAGTTCAAACCAGTTGAAATCAGTTGAACCCAGTTAAAACCAGTGGAGACCAGTTCAAACCAGTTAAAGCAAGTTGAGACCAGTTGAAACCAGATGAAACCAGATGAAGCCAGTTGAGAGCAGTTCAAACCAGATAAACCAGTTAAAACAAGTTGAGACTAGTTGAAACCAGATGAAACCAGTTAAAACCAGTTGAGAGCAGTTCAAACCAGTTGAAACCAGATGAAACCAGTTCAAACCAGTTTAAACCAGTTAAAAAAAGTTGAGACCAGTTCAAACCAGTTGAAATCAGATGAAACCAATTGAAACTAGTTGAGACCAGTTCAAACCAGTTGAAATCAGTTGAACCCAGTTAAAACCAGTTGAGACCAGTTCAAACCAGTTAAAACAAGTTGAGACCAGTTCAAACCAGATGAAACCAGTTAAAATCAGTTGAAATTAGTACAACCAGTTGAGACCAGGTAAAACCATTTGAAACCAGAAAAAAAACAGTTAAGACCAGTCGAGAACAGTTGAGGCCAGTTGAAACCAATTGAAACCAGTTGAGACCCTTTCAAATTAGTTAAAACCAGATGAAACCAGTAAAAACCAGTTGAAACTAGTACAACCAGTTGAGATCAGTTAAAACCATTTGAAACCCGGAAAAAAAGCAGGTAAGACCAGTTGCGACAAGTTCAAACCAGTAAAAACCAGCTGAGACCAGTTGAACCCAGTTGAACCCAATTAAAACCAGTTGAGTCCAGATGAAACCAATTGAAACCAGTTGAGACCCTTTCAAATTAGTTAAAACCAGATGAAACCAGTAAAAACCAGTTGAAACTAGTACAACCAGTTGAGATCAGTTAAAACCATTTGAAACTCGGAAAAAAAGCAGGTAAGACCAGTTGAGACAAGTTCAAACCAGTAAAAACCAGCTGAGACCAGTTGACACCATTTGAACCCAATTAAAACCAGTTGAGTCCAGATGAAACCAATTGAAACCAGTTGAGACCAGTTGAAACCAGTTGAGACCAGGTAAAACCAGTTGACACCAGTTGAACCCAATTAAATCCAGTTGAGTCCAGATGAAACCAATTGAAACCAGTTGAGACCCTTTCAAATTAGTTAAAACCAGATGAAACCAGTAAAAACCAGTTGAAACTAGTACAACCAGTTGAGATCAGTTAAAACCATTTGAAACCCGGAAAAAAAGCAGTTAAGACCAGTTGAGACAAGTTCAAACCAGTAAAAACCAGCTGAGACCAGTTGAACCCAGTTGAGGTCAGCTGAGACCAATTGAACCCAGTTCAAACCAGTTGAGGCCAGCTGAGACCAGTTGTAACCAGATCAAACCAGTTGAGGCCAGCTGAAACCAGTCCAAATCAGTTGAGACCAGTTGAAACCAGTTCAAACCAGTTGAGACCAATTCAAAAGTTGAGACCAGTTGAAATCAGTTAAAACCAGTTGAGAGCAGTTCAAACCAGTTCAAACCAGATGAAACGAGTTCAAACCAGTTGAAACCAGTTAAAAAAAGTTGAGACCAGGTTAAACCAGTTGATATCAGATGAAACCAGTTCAAACTAGTTGAGACCAGGTCAAACCAGTTGAAATCATTTGAACCCAATTAAAACCTGTTGAGACCAGATCAAACCCGTTCAAACCGGATGAACCCAATTAAAATCAGTTGAGACCAGTTCAAACCAGTTAAAACAAGTTGAGACCAGTTAAAACCAGATGAAACCAGTTAAACCCAGTTGAGAGCAGTTCAAACCAGTTGACACCAGATGAAACCAGTTCAAACTAGTTTAAACCACTTAAAACAAGTTGAGACCAGTTGAAACCAGATGAAACCAGTTAAAACCAGTTGAGAGCAGTTCAAACCAGTTGAAACCAGATGAAACCAGTTCAAACCAGTTTAAACCAGTTAAGAAAAGTTGAGACCAGTTCAAACCAGTTGAAATTAGATGAAACCAATTGAAACTAGTTGAGACCAGTTCAAACCAGTTGAAATCAGTTGAACCCAGTTAAAACCAGTTGAGACCTGTTCAAACCAGTTAAAGCAAGTTGAGACCAGTTGAAAGGAGATGATTAAAAAAAGTTGAGAGCAGTTCAAACAGATGAAACCAGTTGAAACTAGTACAACAGTTGAGACCAGGTAAAACAGAAACCAGAAAAAAAGAGTTAAGACCAGTCGAGAACAGTTGAGGCCAGTTGAAACTAGTTGACACCAGTTGAACCCAATTACAACCAGTTGAGTCCAGATGAAACCAATTGAAACCAGTTGAGACCCTTTCATATTAGTTAAAACCAGTTGAAAGCAGTTCAAACCAGTTGAAACCAGATGAAACCAGTTCAAACCAGTTTGAACCAGTTAGTTGAGACCAGTTGAAACAAGATGAAACCAGTTAAAACCAGTTGAGAGCAGTTCAAACCAGTTGAAACCAGATGAAACCAGTTCAAACCAGTTTAAACGAGTTAAAAAAAAGTTGAGACCAGTTCAAACCAGTTGAAATCAGATGAAACAAATTGAAACTAGTTGAGACCAGTTCAAACCAGTTGAAATCAGTTGAACCCAGTTAAAACTAGTTGAGACCAGTTCAAACCAGTTAAAGCAAGTTGAGACCAGTTGAAACCAGATGAAACCAGTTAAAACCAGTTGAGAGCAGTTCAAACCAGTTGAGACCAGATGAAACTAGTTGAAACTAGGACAACCATTTGAGACCAGGTAAAACCAGTTGAGACCAATTCAAAAGTTGAGACCAGTTGAAACCAGTTAAAACCAGTTGAGAGCAGTTCAAACCAGTTGAAACCAGTTAAAAAAGGTTGAGACCAGTTTAAACCAGTTGATATCAGATGAAACCAGTTCAAACTAGTTGAGACCAGTTCAAACCAGTTGAAAGCAGTTGAACCCATTTAAAACCTGTTGAGACCAGATCAAATCCGTTCAAACCGGATGAACCCAATTAAAATCAGTTGAGACCAGTTCAAACCAGTTAAAACAAGTTGAGACAAGTTAAAACCAGATGAAACCAGTTAAAACCAGTTGAGAGCAGTTCAAACCAGTTGAAACCAGATGAAACCCGTTCAAACCAGTTTAAACCAGTTAAAACAAGTTGAGACCAGTTGAAACAAGATGAAACCAGTTAAAACCAGTTGAGAGCAGTCAAACCAGTTGAAACCAGATGAAACCAGTTCAAACCAGTTTAAACCAGTTAAAAAAAGTTGAGACCAGTTCAAACCAGTTGAAATCAGATGAAACCAATTGAAACTAGTTGAGACCAGTTCAAACCAGTTGAAATCAGTTGAACCCAGTTAAAACCAGTTGAGACCAGTTCAAACCAGTTAAAGAAAGTTCGAGACCAGTTGAAACCAGTTGAGACCAGTTAAAACCAGTTGAAACTAGTACAACCAGTTGAGACCAGGTAAAACCATTTGAAACCAGAAAAAAAAAGTTAAGACCAGTCGAGAACAGTTGAGGCCAGTTGAAACAAGTTGAGACCAGTTAAAACCAGTTGACACCAGTTGAACCCAATTACAACCAGTTGAGTCCAGATGAAACCAATTGAAACCAGTTGAGACCCTTTCAAATTAGTTAAACCCAGATGAAACCAGTAAAAACCAGTTGAAACTAGTACAACTAGTTGAGATCAGTTAAAACCATTTGAAACCCGGAAAAAAGCAGTTAAAGGGAATGGCTAGTAACCGATCAGTGGGAATCAGTGGGAATGCTGAGGGATGATTGTTCCAATCCTTGTGGGATTCATTTAAGATTACATTATATATCTACTGTTGTGTGAAAATTATTTGCTTCAGAACGGTCTCATATTCAAGTAATGTGCAGATTAATGCCCCGTCACTGACCAGGGACGCTTACCTGGAAACATCAAACTGCACATTACTTGAATATGAGACCATTCTGAAGCAAATAATTTTCACACAAGAATAGATATGTAATGTACTCTTAAATGAATCCCCCAAGGATTGGAACAATCATCCCTCAGCATTCCCACTGATTCCCACTGATCAGTTACTAGCCATCCCCTTTAAGACCAGTTGAGACCAGTTCAAACCAGTTAAAACCAGCTGAGACCAGTTGAAACCAGGTCAAACCAGTTGAGGCCAGCTGAAACCAGTCCAAATCAGTTGAGACCAGTTGAAACCAGTTCAAACCAGTTGAGACCAATTCAAAAGTTGAGACCAGTTGAAACCAGTCAAAACCAGTTGAGAGCAGTTCAAACCAGTTGAAACCAGTTAAAAAAGTTGAGACCAGTTTAAACCAGTTGATATCAGATGAAACCAGTTCAAACTAGTTGAGACCAGTTCAAACCAGTTGAAATCAGTTGAACCCATTTAAAACCTGTTGAGACCAGATCAAACCCGTTCAAACCGGATGAACCCAATTAAAATCAGTTGAGACCAGTTCAAACCAGTTAAAGCAAGTTAAAACCAGTTTAAATTAGTACAACCAGTTGAGACCAGGTAAAACCATTTGAAACCTGAAAAAAAAAACAGTTAAGACCAGTCGAGAACAGTTGAGGCCAGTTGAAAACAGTTGACACCAGTTGAACTCATTTAAAACCAGTTGAGTCCAGATGAAACCAATTGAAACCAGTTGAGACCCTTTCAAATTAGTTAAAACCAGATGAAACCAGTAAAAACCAGTTGAAACTAGTACAACCAGTTGAGATCAGTTAAAACCATTTGAAACCCGGAAAAAAAGCAATTAAGACCAGTTGCGACCAGTTCAAACCAGTTAAAACCAGCTGAGACCAGTTGAACCCAGTTCAAACCAGTTAAAGCAAGTTGAGACCAGTTGAAACCAGATAAAACCAGTTAAAACCAGTTTAAATTAGTACAACCAGTTGAGACCAGGTAAAACCATTTGAAACCAGAAAAAAAAAAGTTAAGACCAGTCGAGAACAGTTGAGGCCAGTTGAAACCAGTTGAGACCAGTTAAAACCAGTTGACACCAGTTGAACCCAATTAAAACCAGTTGAGTCCAGATGAAACCAATTGAAACCAGTTGAGACCCTTTGAAATTAGTTAAAACCAGATGAAACCAGTAAAAACCAGTTGAAACTAGTACAACCAGTTGAGATCAGTTAAAACCATTTGAAATCCGGAAAAAAAGCAGTTAAGACCAGTTGCGACCAGTTCAAACCAGTTAAAACCAGCTGAGACCAGTTGAACCCAGTTCAAACCAGTTGAGGCCAGCTGAGACCAGTTGAAACCAGTTCAAACCAGTTGAGGCCAGCTGAAACCAGTCCAAATCAGTTGAGACCAGTTGAAAACAGTTAAAACCAGTTGAGAGCAGTTCAAACCAGTTGAAACCAGATGAAACGAGTTCAAACCAGTTGAAACCAGTTAAAAAAAGTTGAGACCAGTTTAAACCAGTTGATATCAGATGAAACCAGTTCAAACTAGTTGAGACCAGTTCAAACCAGTTGAAATCAGTTGAACCCAATTAAAACCTGTTGAGACCAGATCAAACCCGTTCAAACCGGATGAACCCAATTAAAATCAGTTGAGACCAGTTCAAATCAGTTAAAACAAGTTGAGACCAGTTGAAACCAGATGAAACCAGTTAAAACCAGTTGAGAGCAGTTCAAACCAGTTGAAACCAGATGAAACCAGTTCAAACCAGTTTAAACCAGTTAAAACAAGTTGAGACCAGTTGAAACCAGATGAAACCAGTTAAAACCAGTTGAGAGCAGTTCAAACCAGTTGAAACCAGATGAAACCAGATGAAACCAGTTCAAACCAGTTTAAACCAGTTAAAAAAAGTTGAAACCAGTTCGAACCAGTTGAAATCAGATGAAACCAATTGAAACTAGTTGAGACCAGTTCAAACAAGTTGAAATCAGTTGAACCCAATTAAAACCAGTTGAGTCCAGATGAAACCAGTTGAAACCAGTTGAGACCATTTCAAATTAGTTGAAACCAGATGAAACCAGTTAAAACCAGTTGAAACAAGTACAACCAGTTGAGACCAGTTAAAACCATTTGAAACCAGAAAAAAAAAACAGTTAAGACCAGTCGAGAACAGTTGAGACCAGTTAAAACCAGTTGACACCAGTTGAACCCAATTAAAACCAGTTGAGTCCAGATGAAACCAGTTGAAACCAGTTGAGACCAGTTAAAACCAGTTGACACCAGTTAGAAATAGTGATTCTATAGCATGACTTTACAAATTAAGATCAAAGTAGAAAATTGAGTTCACGATCATGTTTTCAAACGAAATTACTCTGTGTAATGACTATCAGTATTATAACGCTGATGAAATTGAATTAGCCCATGAAAGTTTCACTAAATTTCCAGTAAATTGGGTATTTGGTTGTAACGACGCTAAGAGAAACATCTTGCTAGTATATTCGATGTGGTTATACAAGGATAGAAAATTCCTTGTATTTGTTCTGTAGATTTCGTCGATTTTGTTACTCGCTAGAAATCTGTGCAAGGTTAGACAAAATGACAAAAATCCCCTATTGGGTAAATCGTATATTACATTGAAAACGGGTTTGAAACAGTTTCCAAAGTAAAACCGTCAAATTTACGTGCAAGGTAAACGAAATAATTCATTTTCAAGAAAGAGTGTGCTGTGAATTCAAGTAAATGATAAATGACCAATGTAAGAAGCATGATAGTCTATTGCCGTTTGCCACAAGTACAAAACTATTTGAAAGTAATAGAAGAAATGAAAGGCCTTTTTTCTTCTCTATCCTAATTGCGTGTCCTATGGTTTCTTATCTTTGCGTCATTACTACCAATGACGCAGAATATAGTAAATTATATGAAGCAATGTTTTCACACACCGCAATTTTGTTAATCTGGTAGAGAGCTCTTTCTTCTTTGTTGAAAGGAAACAAATCATTAAAAATGTGAATTTAGTTTTCATTTCTGATGACACAAATCACACAAGTTTAAAAGAAACTGCATAATACAAGAACATAGTGATTCTACAGCATGACTTTACAAATTAGGATCGCACAATTTGGTTCACGATTGTGGTTTCAAAGTCTGTGTAATGAGTCTCGGCATTATAACGGTGCTGAAATCGAACTAGCAGAATTTTGGAAGTTTCATTGAATTTACGGTAAATTGGGTATTTGGCGGTAACGACGCAAAGTAGGGTAACATCGGAGAAAGAAATCAGTTACTGGGTGAATCGTACATGACACGTTCCCAGTGGTATAAAACCGTTAAATTTTGGTGCAAGATGTACTAAATGATTGGTTATCAAGAAAGAGAACGCTATGAATTACAAGGTACATTTCATTGAAAACGGGTTCGAAACCGTTTCCAACGTAAAACCGTCAAATTTTCGTGCAAGGTAAAAGAAATAATCAATTTTCAAGAAAAAATGTGACAAGTGAACAATTGCACATTACATTGAAAACGGACTTGAACCCATTCCCAACGTGTAAAACCGTTAAAAATCTCGTGCAAGGTATACGAAATGATTGATTATCAAGAAACAGAACACTATGAACTCGTGAATGACAAATTACCAATTTTAGATGCTTGATAGTCTAATTACTTCCAGATTGCCACAAGTTTCAAAGAATTTGAAAGTAATAGAGAGAATGAAATGCCCTTTTTCTTCTCTATCTGTAATTGCTTGTCCTATGGTTTCTTATTTTTGCGTCATTACTACCAATGACGCAATGTATAGTAAATTATATGTAACAACATATGTAACACAGCGCGAATTTTGTGAATTAGGTACAAAGCTCTTTCTTCTTTGTTGAAAGGAAACAAATCATTGAATTGGGAATTTCTTTCTTCTTTGTTGAAAAGGAAACAAATCATTGAATTGGGAATTTCTTTCTTCTTTGTTGAAAGCAAACAAATCATTGAATTGGGAATTTCGTTTTCATTTCTTATAAGGCAAGTCACAAATTTAAAAGAAACTATGTGAATACAAGAAAATACTGATTCCATAGCATGACTTTACAAATGAAGAGCAAAGTAGACAATTTGGTTCACAATCATGTTTTAAAACGAAATGAGTGTGTGTAATGACTCTCGGTGTTATAACGGTGATGAAATCGAATTAGCCCATAATGAAAGTTTCACGGAATTTCCAGTAAATTGGGTATTTGGTAGTAACGACGCAAAGTAGAGGAACATCGGGCAAGTATATTCGATCTGGTATGCAAGGAGAGAAAATTCCTTGTATTTGTTCTGTCAATTTCGTCGATTTTGTTACTCGTTACAAATCTGTGCAAGGTTCGACAAAATGACAAAAATCCGTTATTGGGTAAATCGTATATTACTTTGAAAACTGGTTTGAAACCGTTTTCAACGTAAAACCGTCAAATTTTCGTGCAAGGTAAACGAAATAATTATTTTTCAAATAAGAGTGTGTTATGAATTGAAATGAATGATAAATGGCCAATATAAGATGCTTGATAGTCTATTGCAGTTTGCCACAAGTACCAAAGTATTTGAAAGTAATAGAACGAATGAAAGGCCTTTGGCAGTAACGACGCAAAATAAAGAAACATCGGAGAAAGAAATCCGTACTGGGTGAATCGTACATGGCATTGAAATCGGGCTTAAACCCGTTCCCAATGTGTAAAACCGCTAAATGTTCGTGCAAGGTGTACTAAATAGTTGGTTATCAAGAAAGAGAACGCTATGAATTCAAGTGAATAACAAGTGACAGCTGTACATTACATTGAAAACGGGCTTGAACCCGTTCCCAACGTGTAAAACCGTTAAAATTTCGTGCAAGGTACTAAAATAATTGATTATCAAGAAAGAGAACGCTATGAATTCGTGAATAACAAATTACCAATTTTAGATGCTTGATAATCTAATTACTTGCAGTTTGCCACAAATACCAAAGAATTTGAAAGTAATAGAGCGAATGAAATGCCCTTTTTCTTCTCTATCTTTGATTCCGTGTCCTGCGGTTTTTGTCCTTTGTGTCTTTGCCAATGACGCAATGTATATTAAATTATGTGTAACAACATATGTAACACAGCACGAATTTTGTGAATTAGGTGCAAAGCTCTTTCTTCTTTGTTGAGAGGAAACAAATCATTGAATTCGGACTTTCTTTTTCATTTCTTATGACGCATTCACAAGTTTTAAAGAAACTGCGTGAATACAAGAAAATAGTGATTCTATAGAATGACTTTACAAATTAAGATCAAAATAGACAATTTGGTTCACGATCATGTTTTAAAACAAAATTATTCTGTGTAATGATTCTCGAACGGTGATGAGATCGAACTAGCCCATAATGAAAATTTCACTAAATTTCCAGTAAATTGGGTATTTGGTAGCAACGACGCTAAGTAGAGAAACATCGGTATATTCGATCTGGTATGTAAGGAGAGAAAGTTCCTTGTATTTGTTTTGTCGATTTCGTCGATTTTGTTACTTGCTAGAAATCTGTGCAAGGTTCGACAAAACAAAAATAAGTTATTAGGTAAATCGTACATTACGTTGAAATAGGTTTGAAACCATTTCCAACGTAAAAGCGTCAATTTTTCGTGCAACGTAAACGAAATAATTAATTTTCAAGAAAGACTGTGCTGTGAATTCAAGTAAATGATAAATGACCAGTGTAAGATGCATGATAGTCTATTGCCGTTTGCCACAAGTACTAAAGTATTTGAAAGTAATAGAACGAATGAAATGCCTTTTTTCTTCTCTATCCTTTAATTGCGTGTCCTATGGTTTCTTATCTTTGCGTCATTACAACCAATAACGCAATGTATAGTAAATTATATGTAACAATGTTTTCACACACCGCGAATTATGTGAATCTGGTAGAAAAGCTCTTTCTTCTTTCTTGAAAGGAAACAAATCATTAAAAATTTTGTTTTCATTTCTTATGACGCAAATCAGAAGTTTAAAAGAAACTGCATGAATACAAGAAAATAGTGATTCTATAGCATGACAAATAGAGATCAGACAATTTGGTTCACGATCATGGTTTCAAAGTCTGTGTAATGAGTGTCGGCATTATAACGGTGCTGAAATCGAATTAGCAGAATTTTCGAATTTCATTGAATTTACGGTAAATTGTGTATTTGGCAGTAACGACGCAAAGTAGAGAAACATCGGAGAAAGAAATCCGTTACTGGGTGAATCGTACATGACATTGAAATCGGGCTTGAACCTGTTCCCAATGGTATAAAACCGTTAAATTTGCGTGCAAGGTGCACTAGATAATTGGTTATCAAGAAAGAGAACGCTATGAATTCAAGTGAATGACAAATGAACAATTGTACATTACATTGAAAACGGGCTTGAACCCATTCCCAACGTGTAAAACCGTTAAAATTTCGGGCAAGGTATACGAAAAAATTGATTATCAAAAAAGGGAACGTTATGAATTCGTGAATGACAAATGACCAATTTTAGATGCTTGATAGTCTAATTACTTCCAGATTGCCACAAGTACCAAAGAATTTTAAAGTAATAGAGCGAATGAAATGCCCTTTTTCTTCTCTATCTTTAATTGCGTGTCCTATGGTTTCTTATCTTTGCGTCATTACTTAAAATGACGCAATGTATAGTGATTTATATGTAACGACATATGTAACAAAGCGCGAATTTTGTGAATTTATTACAAAGCTCTTTGTTGAAAGGAAACATATCTTGAATTTCGTTTTCATTTCTTATGACGCAATTCACAAGTTTAAATGAAACTGCGTAAATACAAGAAAATAGTGATTCTATAGCATGACTTTACAAATTAAGATCAAAGTAGACAATTTGGTTCACAATCATGTTTTAAAACGAAATGAGTCCGTGTAATGACTCTCGGTGTTATAACGGAAGATGAAATCGAATTAGCCCATAATGAAAGTTTCACGGAATTTCCAGTAAATTGGGTATTTGGTAGTAACGACGCAAAGTAGAGAAACATCGGACAAGTATATTCGATCTGGTATGCAAGGAGAGAAAATTCCTGGTATTTGTTCTGTCGATTTCGTCGATTTTGTTACTCGTTACAAATCTGTGCAAGGTTCGACAAAATTACAAAAATCCGTTATTGAGTAAATCGCACATTACTTTGAAAACGGGTTTGAAACCGTTTTCAACGTAAAACCGTCAAATTTTCGTGCAAGTAAACGAAATAATTATTTTTCAAATAAGAGTGTGTTATGAATTGTAGTTTGCCACAAGAACCAAAGTATTTGAAAGTAATAGAACGTGATAGTAATAGAAAGAAGAAAGTAATAGTAATAGAAAGGCCTTTTTTTCTTCTCTATCCTTTAATTGCGTGTCGTAGGGTGTCTTCTCTTTGCGTCATTACTACCAATGACGTAAAATAAAGTAAATTATATGTAGCAATGTTTTCATTCACCACGAATTTCATCTGGTAGAGAGCTCTTCCCTCTTTGTTGAAAGGAAACAAATCATTGAATTGGGAATTTCGTTTTCCTTTCTTATGACGCAATTCACAAGTTTAAAAGAAACTGCGTGAATACAAGAAAATAGTGATTCTATAGCATAACTTTACAAATTAAGATCAAAGTAGATAATTTGGTTCACAATCATGTTTTAAAACGAAATGAGTCTGTGTAATGACTCTCGGTGTTATAACGGTGATGAAATCGAATTAGCTCATAATGAAAGTTTCACTTAATTTCAAGTAAATTTGGTATTTGGTAGCAAACGACGCAAAGTAGAGAAACATCGGGCAAGTATATTCCATGTGTTATACAAGGAGAGAAAATTCCTTGTATTTGTTCTGTTGATTTCGTCGATTCTGTTACTCGCTAGAAATCTGTGCAAGGTTAGACAAAATCCGTTATTGGGTAAATCGTACATTACATTGAAAACGGGTTCGAAACCGTTTCCAACGTAAAACCGTCAAATTTTCGTGCAAGGTAAGAGAAATAATCAATTGTCAAGAAAGAGTGATTAGGAATTCAGGTGAATGATAGATGACCAATATAAGATGCTTGATAGTCTATTGTAGTTTGCCACAAGTACCAAAGTATTTGAAAGTAATAGAACGAATGAAATGCCTTTTTTTCTTCTCTATCCTTTAATTGCGTGTCGTAGGGTTTCTTATCTTTGCGTCATTACTACCAATGACATAAAATATAGCAAATTATATGTAGCAATGTTTTCATTCACCGCGAATTTTGTAAATCTGGAAGAGAGCTCTTCCCTCTTTGTTGAAAGGAAACAAATCATTGAATTGGGAATTTCGTTTTCCTTTCTTATGACGCAATTCACAAGTTTAAAAGAAACTGCGTGAATACAAGAAAATGCTATAGCATGACTTTACAAATTAAGATCAAAGTAGACAATTTGGTTCACAATCATGTTTTAAAACGAAATGAGTCCGTGTAATGACTCTTGGTGTTATAACGGTGATGAAATCGAATTAGCCCATAATGAAAGTTTCACGGAATTTCCAGTAAATTGGGTATTTGATAGTAACGACGCAAAGTAGAGAAACATCGGGCAAGTATATTCGATCTGGCATGCAAGGAGAGAAAATTCCTGGTATTTGTTCTGTCGATTTCGTCGATTTTGTTACTCGTTACAAATCTGTGCAAGGTTCGTCAAATGCCTTCCGAAGATCTATGAATTCAACTCCAGAAATTTGATTATCTATATTCAAAGACCACTGATTCACAAGTTTTGCAAGAGCAGTTGATGTGGAATGAAATGGTCTGAAACCAGATTGATTAGGGTGTAATAAATCATTCGCATTCATGAATTCGCTCAGTTGTTGATGTACGGTCCTTTCGATAATTTTACTCACTGTTGGTAAGATTGAGATGGGGCGATAGTTATTCAACGAAAAAATATCTCCTGCTTTAAATATTGGTACTACAAGAGCCTTTTTCCATTCATGTGGAACAACTCCCGTAGACAGGGATTTGTTAATAATATCGCAAAGAGATTCTGCAATAACATTCTTTGTCATCTTTAAAAGTTTGTAGCCGATGTGACCTTCTCCGGTTGCTTTATCTATGCCAAGAAGCTCGAACTGTCTAAATACAAAATCTCTCGTTATCATACTTAATTTAAATTGAGAATGAGAAGGAACAAAGCCTTTGTCCTCATCTAATATCATTTGAGAAGTATTTCCCTGCAGATCTTTTGTAATTTTAGTAGCATTAGATATGAAAAAATTGTTGAATGCTTCAGCAATACTTGCGTTGTCCGATACTTCTGCATCATCAACCTTTATGGTATTGGGAGAAATGGGTGATGATTTAGGCGTAAATTCCCTCAAGCTCTTCCACATTTTTTTACTGCTGTTACGATTTTGTAAAATTTGGTCAGTGTTATACTGTTTTTTTCTTATTCTCATGAGATGAGTAACTTTGTTTTTTAGATATTTATAGGTATTCCAAAGATCATTGCTGTTGTTAGTTTTAGGAGCTTTGAGAACTTTATCACGTTCCGTCATGAGCTTAACAACCTCATCAGATATCCATGGACATGCATGTTTTCTTATCCGCTTTTTGCGCAAAGGTATATGCTTGTTGACAACATTATTGAAAAGAGTCAACCACATATCCCACGTATCATCAACGTCGTCTATATCTTTTATGACCTGCCACGGAGCACTTCTCAAATCACTATAAAATTCCTCCTCATTAAGATTTATTAATGAGCGAAATTACGCACATTCAGATTTTTGATGGATCTTTGCACTGAAGTCCCGAATAGCATATACCAAATAATGATCACTAATGCTAGTCTCAAATATTCCCCATTCACTGTAAAGTTCTTTGATACAAATATCAAATCAATTAAAGTAAAAGCAGTAAAAGTAGAAGCAGTATTTGTAACTGACTTGGTCCGTACATATTTGTATAAAACATAACTTTTTCGGCATTCACATCATGTTGGTGTGGCATATAATTACAATTGAAATCACCTAATATAATACTGTACAACTCATATGTTCCGAGAGAGCAGAGTCCAAAGTCCTCTCTAATTCGTCAAAGAAATCAGCGTGAGAATTCGGAGGTCTGTAAAATTCCCCTACAAGGATGGAAGGCTTATTTGGATAATTCAATTCAAACCAAAGGCATTCTAAAATAGATGAATTCAAATCGTCTCTTATTTTAGAGTTGAATCTTTTGGAAATATATACAGCCACAACGCCACCATGTCTTGTACGGTCTCTATCTAACAAACCAGTTAAAGCAAGTTGAGACCAGTTGAAACCAGATGAAACCAGTTAAAACCAGTTGAAACTAGTACAACCAGTTGAGACCAGGTAAAACCATTTGAAACCAGAAAAAAAAACAGTTAAGACCAGTCGAGAACAGTTGAGGCCAGTTGAAACCAGTTGAGACCAGTTAAAACCAGTTGACACCAGTTGAACCCAATTAAAACCAGTTGAGTCCAGATGAAACCAATTGAAACCAGTTGAGACCCTTTCAAATTAGTTAAAACCAGATGAAACCAGTAAAAACCAGTTGAAACTAGTACAACCAGTTGAGATCAGTTAAAACCAGATGAAACCCGGAAAAAAAGCAGTTAAGACCAGTTGAGACCAGTTCAAACCAGTTAAAACCAGCTGAGACCAGTTGAACCCAGTTCAAACCAGTTGAGGCCAGCTGAGACCAGTTGAAACCAGTTCAAACCAGTTGAGGCCAGCTGAAACCAGTCCAAATCAGTTGAGACCAGTTGAAACCAGTTAAAACCAGTTGAGACAAATTCAAAAGTTGAGACCAGTTGAAACCAGTTAAAACCAGTTGAGAGCAGTTCAAACCAGTTGAAACCAGATGAAACGAGTTCAAACCAGTTGAAACCAGTTAAAAAAAGTTGAGACCAGTTTAAACCAGTTGATATCAGATGAAACCAGTTCAAACTAGTTGAGACCAGTTCAAACCAGTTGAAATCAATTGAACCCAATTAAAACCTGTTGAGACCAGATCAAACCCGTTCAAACCGGATGAACCCAATTAAAGTCAGTTGAGACCAGTTCAAACCAGTTAAAGCAAGTTGAGACCAGTTAAAACCAGATGAAACCAATTGAAACCAGTTGAGACCCTTTCAAATTAGTTAAAACCAGATGAAACCAGTAAAAACCAATTGAAACTAGTACAACCAGTTGAGATCAGTTAAAACCAGATGAAACCAGCTGAGACCAGTTGAACCCAGTTCAAACCAGTTGAGGGCAGCTGAGACCACTTCAAACCAGTTCAAACCAGTTGAGGCCAGCTGAAACCAGTCCAAATCAGTTGAGACCAGTTGAAACCAGTTAAAACCAGTTGAGACCAATTCACAAGTTGAGACCAGTTGAAACCAGTTAAAACCAGTTGAGAGCAGTTCAAACCAGTTGAAACCAGATGAGACCAGTTCAAACCAGTTAAAACCAGCTGAGACCAGTTGAACCCAGTTCAAACCAGTTGAGGGCAGCTGAGACCACTTCAAACCCGTTCAAACCAGTTGAGGCCAGCTGAAACCAGTCCAAATCAGTTGAGACCAGTTGAAACCAGTTAAAACCAGTTGAGACCAATTCACAAGTTGAGACCAGTTGAAACCAGTTAAAACCAGTTGAGAGCAGTTCAAACCAGTTGAAACCAGATGAAACGAGTTCAAACCAGTTGAAACCAGTTTAAAAAGTTGAGACCAGTTTAAACCAGTTGATATCAGATGAAACCAGTTCAAACTAGTTGAGACCAGTTCAAACCAGTTGAAATCAGTTGAACCCAATTAAAACCTGTTGAGACCAGAACAAACCCGTTCAAACCGGATGAACCCAATTAAAATCAGTTGAGACCAGTTCAAACCAGTTAAAAAGGTTGAGACCAGTTAAAACCAGATGAAACCAGTTAAAACCAGTTGAGAGCAGTTCAAACCAGTTGAAACCAGATGAAACCAGTTCAAACCAGTTTAAACCAGTTAAAGAAAGTTTAGACAAGTTTAAACCAGTTGATATCAGATGAAACTAGTTCAAACTAGTTGAGACCAATTCAAACCAGTTGAAATCAGTTGAACCCAATTAAAACCTGTTGAGACAAGATCAAACCCGTTCAAACGGGATGAACCCAATTAAAATCAGTTGAGACCAGTTCAAACCAGTTAAAACAAGTTGAGACCAGTTAAAACCAGATGAAACCAGTTAAAACCAGTTGAGAGCAGTTCAAACCAGTTGAAACCAGATGAAACCAGTTCAAACCAGTTTAAACCAGTTAAAACAAGTTGAGACCAGTTGAAACCAGATGAAACCAGTTAAAACCAGTTGAGAGCAGTTCAAACAAGTTGAAACCAGATGAAACCAGTTCAAACCAGTTTAAACCAGTTAAAAAAAGTTGAGACCAGATCAAACCAGTTGAAATCAGTTGAACCCAGTTAAAACCAGTTGAGACCAGTTCAAACCAGTTAAAGCAAGTTGAGACCAGTTGAAACCAGATGAAACCAGTTAAAACCAGTTGAAACTAGTACAACCAGTTGAGACCAGGTAAAACCATTTGAAACCAGATAAAAACAGTTAAGACCAGTCGAGAACAGTTGAGGCCAGTTGAAACCAGTTGAGACCAGTTAAAACCAGTTGACACCAGTTGAACCCAATTAAAACCAGTTGAGTCCAGATGAAACCAATTGAAACCAGTTGAGACCCTTTGAAATAAGTTAAAACCAGATGAAACCAGTAAAAACCAGTTGAAACTAGTACAACCAGTTGAGATCAGTTAAAACCATTTGAAACCCGGAAAAAAAGCAGTTAAGACCAGTTGAGACCAGTTCAAACCAGTTAAAACCAGCTGAGACCAGTTGAACCCAGTTCAAACCAGTTGAGGCCAGCTGAGACCAGTTGAAACCAGTTCAAACCAGTTGAGGCCAGCTGAAACCAGTCCAAATCAGTTGAGACCAGTTGAAATCAGTTAAAACCAGTTGAGAGCAGTTCAAACCAGTTGAAACCAGATGAAACGAGTTCAAACCAGTTGAAACCAGTTAAAAAAAGTTGAGACCAGTTTAAACCAGTTGATATCAGATGAAACCAGTTCAAACTAGTTGAGACCAGTTCAAACCAGTTGAAATCAGTTGAACCCAATTAAAACCTGTTGAGACCAGATCAAACCCGTTAAAACCAGATGAACCCAATTAAAATCAGTTGAGACCAGTTCAAACTATTTAAAACAAGTTGAGAGCAGTTAAAACCAGATGAAACCAGTTAAAACAAGTTGAGAGCAGTTCAAACCAGTTGAAACCAGATGAAACCAGTTGAAACCAGATGAAACCAGTTCAAACCAGTTTAAACCAGTTAAAAAAGTTGAGACCAGATCAAACCAGTTGAAATCAGTTGAACCCAGTTAAAACCAGTTGAGACCAGTTCAAACCAGTTAAAGCAAGTTGAGACCAGTTGAAACCAGATGAAACCAGTTAAAACCAGTTGAAACCAGTTGAAACTAGTACAACCAGTTGAGACCAGGTAAAACCATTTGAAACCAGAAAAAAACAGTTAAGACCAGTCGAGAACAGTTGAGGCCAGTTGAAACCAGTTGAGACCAGTTAAAACCAGTTGACACCAGTTGAACCCAATTAAAACCAGTTGAGTCCAGATGAAACCAATTGAAACCAGTTGAGACCCTTTCAAATTAGTTAAAACCAGATGAAACCAGTAAAAACCAGTTGAAACTAGTACAACCAGTTGAGATCAGTTAAAACCATTTGAAACCCGGAAAAAAAGCAGGTAAGACCAGTTGAGACAAGTTCAAACCAGTAAAAACCAGCTGAGACCAGTTGACACCAGTTGAACCCAATTAAAACCAGTTGAGTCCAGATGAAACCAATTGAAACCAGTTGAGACCCTTTCAAATTAGTTAAAACCAGATGAAACCAGTAAAAACCAGTTGAAACTAGTACAACCAGTTGAGATCAGTTAAAACCATTTGAAACCCGGAAAAAAAGCAGGTAAGACCAGTTGAAACCAGTTCAAACCAGTTGAAACCAGATGAAACGAGTTCAAACCAGTTGAAACCAGTTAAAAAAAGTTGAGACCAGGTTAAACCAGTTGATATCAGATGAAACCAGTTCAAACTAGTTGAGACCAGGTCAAACCAGTTGAAATCATTTGAAGCCAATTAAAACCTGTTGAGACCAGATCAAACCCGTTCAAATCGGATGAACCCAATTAAAATCAGTTGAGACCAGTTCAAACCAGTTAAAACCAGATGAAACCAGTTAAAACCAGTTGAGAGCAGTTCAAACCAGTTGAAACCAGATGAAACCAGTTCAAACCAGTTTAAACCAGTTAAAAAAAGTTGAAACCAGATCAAACCCGTTCAAACCGGATGAACCCAATTAAAATCAGTTGAGACCAGTTCAAACCCGTAAAAACAAGTTGAGACCAGTTAAAACCAGATGAAACCAGATGAAGCCAGTTGAGAGCAGTTCAAACCAGATAAACCAGTTAAAACCAGTTGAGACTAGTTGAAACCAGATGAAACCAGTTAAAACCAGTTGAGAGCGGTTCAAACCAGTTGAAACCAGATGAAACTAGTTCAAACCAGTTTAAACCAGTTAAAAAAAGTTGAGACCAGTTCAAACCAGTTGAAATCAGATGAAACCAATTGAAACTAGTTGAGACCAGTTCAAACCAGTTGAAATCAGTTGAACCCAGTTAAAACCAGTTGAGACCAGTTCAAACCAGTTAAAGCAAGTTGAGACCAGTTGAAACCAGATGAAACCAGATGAAGCCAGTTGAGAGCAGTTCAAACCAGATAAACCAGTTAAAACAAGTTGAGACTAGTTGAAACCAGATGAAACCAGTTAAAACCAGTTGAGAGCAGTTCAAACCAGTTGAAACCAGATGAAACCAGTTCAAACCAGTTTAAACCGGTTAAAAAAAGTTGAGACCAGTTCAAACCAGTTGAAATCAGATGAAACCAATTGAAACTAGTTGAGACCAGTTCAAACCAGTTGAAATCAGTTGAACCCAGTTAAAACCAGTTGAGACCAGTTCAAACCAGTTAAAGCAAGTTGAGACCAGTTGAAACCAGATGAAACCAGTTAAAACCAGTTAAAACCAGTTGAAACTAGTACAACCAGTTGAGACCAGGTAAAACCATTTGAAACCAGAAAAAAACAGTTAAGACCAGTCGAGAACAGTTGAGGCCAGTTGAAACCAGTTGAGACCAGTTAAAACCAGTTGACACCAGTTGAACCCAATTAAAACCAGTTGAGTCCAGATGAAACCAATTGAAACCAGTTGAGACCCTTTCAAATTAGTTAAAACCAGATGAAACCAGTAAAAACCAGTTGAAACTAGTACAACCAGTTGAGATCAGTTAAAACCATTTGAAACCCGGAAAAAAAGCAGGTAAGACCAGTTGAGACAAGTTCAAACCAGTAAAAACCAGCTGAGACCAGTTGACACCAGTTGAACCCAATTAAAACCAGTTGAGTCCAGATGAAACCAATTGAAACCAGTTGAGACCCTTTCAAATTAGTTAAAACCAGATGAAACCAGTAAAAACCAGTTGAAACTAGTACAACCAGTTGAGATCAGTTAAAACCATTTGAAACCCGGAAAAAAAGCAGGTAAGACCAGTTGAAACCAGTTCAAACCAGTTGAAACCAGATGAAACGAGTTCAAACCAGTTGAAACCAGTTAAAAAAAGTTGAGACCAGGTTAAACCAGTTGATATCAGATGAAACCAGTTCAAACTAGTTGAGACCAGGTCAAACCAGTTGAAATCATTTGAAGCCAATTAAAACCTGTTGAGACCAGATCAAACCCGTTCAAATCGGATGAACCCAATTAAAATCAGTTGAGACCAGTTCAAACCAGTTAAAACCAGATGAAACCAGTTAAAACCAGTTGAGAGCAGTTCAAACCAGTTGAAACCAGATGAAACCAGTTCAAACCAGTTTAAACCAGTTAAAAAAAGTTGAAACCAGATCAAACCCGTTCAAACCGGATGAACCCAATTAAAATCAGTTGAGACCAGTTCAAACCCGTAAAAACAAGTTGAGACCAGTTAAAACCAGATGAAACCAGATGAAGCCAGTTGAGAGCAGTTCAAACCAGATAAACCAGTTAAAACCAGTTGAGACTAGTTGAAACCAGATGAAACCAGTTAAAACCAGTTGAGAGCGGTTCAAACCAGTTGAAACCAGATGAAACTAGTTCAAACCAGTTTAAACCAGTTAAAAAAAGTTGAGACCAGTTCAAACCAGTTGAAATCAGATGAAACCAATTGAAACTAGTTGAGACCAGTTCAAACCAGTTGAAATCAGTTGAACCCAGTTAAAACCAGTTGAGACCAGTTCAAACCAGTTAAAGCAAGTTGAGACCAGTTGAAACCAGATGAAACCAGATGAAGCCAGTTGAGAGCAGTTCAAACCAGATAAACCAGTTAAAACAAGTTGAGACTAGTTGAAACCAGATGAAACCAGTTAAAACCAGTTGAGAGCAGTTCAAACCAGTTGAAACCAGATGAAACCAGTTCAAACCAGTTTAAACCAGTTAAAAAAAGTTGAGACCAGTTCAAACCAGTTGAAACCAGATGAAACCAGTTCAAACCAGTTTAAACCAGTTAAAGAAAGTTTAGACAAGTTTAAACCAGTTGATATCAGATGAAACTAGTTCAAACTAGTTGAGACCAGTTCAAACCAGTTGAAATCAGTTGAACCCAGTTAAAACCAGTTGAAACCAGTTCAAACCAGTTAAAGCAAGTTGAGACCAGTTGAAACCAGATGAAACCAGTTAAAACCAGTTGAAATTAGTACAACCAGTTGAGACCAGGTAAAACCATTTGAAACCAGAAAAAAAAAACAGTTAAGACCAGTCGAGAACAGTTGAGGCCAGTTGAAACCAATTGAAACCAGTTGAGACCCTTTGAAATTAGTTAAAACCAGATGAAACCAGTAAAAACCAGTTGAAACTAGTACAACCAGTTGAGATCAGTTAAAACCATTTGAAACCCGGAAAAAAAGCAGGTAAGACCAGTTGAGACAAGTTCAAACCAGTAAAAACCAGGTGAGACCAGTTGAACCCAGTTGAACCCAATTAAAACCAGTTGAGTCCAGATGAAACCAATTGAAACCAGTTGAGACCCTTTCAAATTAGTTAAAACCAGATGAAACCAGTAAAAACCAGTTGAAACTAGTACAACCAGTTGAGATCAGTTAAAACCATTTGAAACTCGGAAAAAAGCAAGTAAGACCAGTTGAGACAAGTTCAAACCAGTAAAAACCAGCTGAGACCAGTTGACACCAGTTGAACCCAATTAAAACCAGTTGAGTCCAGATGAAACCAATTGAAACCAGTTGAGACCAGTTGAAACCTGTTGAGACCAGGTAAAACCAGTTGACACCAGTTGAACCCAATTAAATCCAGGTGAGTCCAGATGAAACCAATTGAAACCAGTTGAGACCCTTTCAAATTAGTTAAAACCAGATCAAACCAGTAAAAACCAGTTGAAACTAGTACAACCAGTTGAGATCAGTTAAAACCATTTGAAATCCGGAAAAAAAGCAGTTAAGACCAGTTGAGACAAGTTCAAACCAGTAAAAACCAGCTGAGACCAGTTGAACCCAGTTGAGGTCAGCTGAGACCAATTGAACCCAGTTCAAACCAGTTGAGGCCAGCTGAGACCAGTTGTAACCAGATCAAACCAGTTGAGGCCAGCTGAAACCAGTCCAAATCAGTTGAGACCAGTTGAAACCAGTTCAAACCAGTTGAGACCAATTCAAAAGTTGAGACCAGTTGAAATCAGTTAAAACCAGTTGAGAGCAGTTCAAACCAGTTCAAACCAGATGAAACGAGTTCAAACCAGTTGAAACCAGTTAAAAAAAGTTGAGACCAGGTTAAACCAGTTGATATCAGATGAAACCAGTTCAAACTAGTTGAGACCAGGTCAAACCAGTTGAAATCATTTGAACCCAATTAAAACCTGTTGAGACCAGATCAAACCCGTTCAAACCGGATGAACCCAATTAAAATCAGTTGAGACCAGTTCAAACCAGTTAAAACAAGTTGAGACCAGTTAAAACCAGATGAAACCAGTTAAACCCAGTTGAGAGCAGTTCAAACCAGTTGACACCAGATGAAACCAGTTCAAACTAGTTTAAACCACTTAAAACAAATTGAGACCAGTTGAAACCAGATGAAACCAGTTAAAACCAGTTGAGAGCAGTTCAAACCAGTTGAAACCAGATGAAACCAGTTCAAACCAGTTTAAACCAGTTAAGAAAAGTTGAGACCAGTTCAAACCAGTTGAAATTAGATGAAACCAATTGAAACTAGTTGAGACCAGTTCAAACCAGTTGAAATCAGTTGAACCCAGTTAAAACCAGTTGAGACCTGTTCAAACCAGTTAAAGCAAGTTGAGATCAGTTGAAAAGAGATGAAACCAGTTAAAACCAGTTGAGAGCAGTTCAAACCGGTTGAAACCAGATGAAACCAGTTCAAACCAGTTTGAACCAGTTAAAACAAGTTGAGACCAGTTGAAACAAGATGAAACCAGTTAAAACCAGTTGAGAGCAGTTCAAACCAGTTGAAACCAGATGAAACCAGTTCAAACCAGTTTAAACGAGTTAAAAAAAAGTTGAGACCAGTTCAAACCAGTTGAAATCAGATGAAACAAATTGAAACTAGTTGAGACCAGTTCAAACCAGTTGAAATCAGTTGAACCCAGTTAAAACTAGTTGAGACCAGTTCAAACCAGTTAAAGCAAGTTGAGACCAGTTGAAACCAGATGAAACCAGTTAAAACCAGTTGAGAGCAGTTCAAACCAGTTGAGACCAGATGAAACTAGTTGAAACTAGGACAACCATTTGAGACCAGGTAAAACCAGTTGAGACCAATTCAAAAGTTGAGACCAGTTGAAACCAGTTAAAACCAGTTGAGAGCAGTTCAAACCAGTTGAAACCAGTTAAAAAAGGTTGAGACCAGTTTAAACCAGTTGATATCAGATGAAACCAGTTCAAACTAGTTGAGACCAGTTCAAACCAGTTGAAAGCAGTTGAACCCATTTAAAACCTGTTGAGACCAGATCAAACCCGTTCAAACCGGATGAACCCAATTAAAATCAGTTGAGACCAGTTCAAACCAGTTAAAACAAGTTGAGACAAGTTAAAACCAGATGAAACCAGTTAAAACCAGTTGAGAGCAGTTCAAACCAGTTGAAACCAGATGAAACCCGTTCAAACCAGTTTAAACCAGTTAAAACAAGTTGAGACCAGTTGAAACAAGATGAAACCAGTTAAAACCAGTTGAGAGCAGTCAAACCAGTTGAAACCAGATGAAACCAGTTCAAACCAGTTTAAACCAGTTAAAAAAAGTTGAGACCAGTTCAAACCAGTTGAAATCAGATGAAACCAATTGAAACTAGTTGAGACCAGTTCAAACCAGTTGAAATCAGTTGAACCCAGTTAAAACCAGTTGAGACCAGTTCAAACCAGTTAAAGAAAGTTCGAGACCAGTTGAAACCAGTTGAGACCAGTTAAAACCAGTTGAAACTAGTACAACCAGTTGAGACCAGGTAAAACCATTTGAAACCAGAAAAAAAAAGTTAAGACCAGTCGAGAACAGTTGAGGCCAGTTGAAACAAGTTGAGACCAGTTAAAACCAGTTGACACCAGTTGAACCCAATTACAACCAGTTGAGTCCAGATGAAACCAATTGAAACCAGTTGAGACCCTTTCAAATTAGTTAAACCCAGATGAAACCAGTAAAAACCAGTTGAAACTAGTACAACTAGTTGAGATCAGTTAAAACCATTTGAAACCCGGAAAAAAGCAGTTAAAGGGAATGGCTAGTAACCGATCAGTGGGAATCAGTGGGAATGCTGAGGGATGATTGTTCCAATCCTTGTGGGATTCATTTAAGATTACATTATATATCTACTGTTGTGTGAAAATTATTTGCTTCAGAACGGTCTCATATTCAAGTAATGTGCAGATTAATGCCCCGTCACTGACCAGGGACGCTTACCTGGAAACATCAAACTGCACATTACTTGAATATGAGACCATTCTGAAGCAAATAATTTTCACACAAGAATAGATATGTAATGTACTCTTAAATGAATCCCCCAAGGATTGGAACAATCATCCCTCAGCATTCCCACTGATTCCCACTGATCAGTTACTAGCCATCCCCTTTAAGACCAGTTGAGACCAGTTCAAACCAGTTAAAACCAGCTGAGACCAGTTGAAACCAGGTCAAACCAGTTGAGGAAGCTGAAACCAGTCCAAATCAGTTGAGACCAGTTGAAACCAGTTCAAACCAGTTGAGACCAATTCAAAAGTTGAGACCAGTTGAAACCAGTCAAAACCAGTTGAGAGCAGTTCAAACCAGTTGAAACCAGTTAAAAAAGTTGAGACCAGTTTAAACCAGTTGATATCAGATGAAACCAGTTCAAACTAGTTGAGACCAGTTCAAACCAGTTGAAATCAGTTGAACCCATTTAAAACCTGTTGAGACCAGATCAAACCCGTTCAAACCGGATGAACCCAATTAAAATCAGTTGAGACCAGTTCAAACCAGTTAAAGCAAGTTAAAACCAGTTTAAATTAGTACAACCAGTTGAGACCAGGTAAAACCATTTGAAACCTGAAAAAAAAACAGTTAAGACCAGTCGAGAACAGTTGAGGCCAGTTGAAAACAGTTGACACCAGTTGAACTCATTTAAAACCAGTTGAGTCCAGATGAAACCAATTGAAACCAGTTGAGACCCTTTCAAATTAGTTAAAACCAGATGAAACCAGTAAAAACCAGTTGAAACTAGTACAACCAGTTGAGATCAGTTAAAACCATTTGAAACCCGGAAAAAAAGCAATTAAGACCAGTTGCGACCAGTTCAAACCAGTTAAAACCAGCTGAGACCAGTTGAACCCAGTTCAAACCAGTTAAAGCAAGTTGAGACCAGTTGAAACCAGATAAAACCAGTTAAAACCAGTTTAAATTAGTACAACCAGTTGAGACCAGGTAAAACCATTTGAAACCAGAAAAAAAAACAGTTTAAGACCAGTCGAGAACAGTTGAGGCCAGTTGAAACCAGTTGAGACCAGTTAAAACCAGTTGACACCAGTGAACCCAATTAAAACCAGTTGAGTCCAGATGAAACCAATTGAAACCAGTTGAGACCCTTTGAAATTAGTTAAACCAGATGAAACCAGTAAAAACCAGTTGAAACTAGTACAACCAGTTGAGATCAGTTAAAACCATTTGAAATCCGGAAAAAAAGCAGTTAAGACCAGTTGCGACCAGTTCAAACCAGTTAAAACCAGCTGAGACCAGTTGAACCCAGTTCAAACCAGTTGAGGCCAGCTGAGACCAGTTGAAACCAGTTCAAACCAGTTGAGGCCAGCTGAAACCAGTCCAAATCAGTTGAGACCAGTTGGAAAACAGTTAAAACCAGTTGAGAGCAGTTCAAACCAGTTGAAACCAGATGAAACGAGTTCAAACCAGTTGAAACCAGTTAAAAAAAGTTGAGACCAGTTTAAACCAGTTGATATCAGATGAAACCAGTTCAAACTAGTTGAGACCAGTTCAAACCAGTTGAAATCAGTTGAACCCAATTAAAACCTGTTGAGACAGATCAAACCCGTTCAAACCGGATGAACCCAATTAAAATCAGTTGAGACCAGTTCAAATCAGTTAAAACAAGTTGAGACCAGTTGAACCAGATGAAACCAGTTAAAACCAGTTGAGAGCAGTTCAAACCAGTTGAAACCAGATGAAACCAGTTCAAACAGTTTAAAACCAGTTAAAACAAGTTGAGACCAGTTGAAACCAGATGAAACCAGTTAAAACCAGTTGAGAGCAGTTCAAACCAGTTGAAACCAGATGAAACCAGATGAAACCAGTTCAAACCAGTTTAAACCAGTTAAAAAAAGTTGAAACCAGTTCGAACCAGTTGAAATCAGATGAAACCAATTGAAACTAGTTGAGACCAGTTCAAACAAGTTGAAATCAGTTGAACCCAATTAAAACCAGTTGAGTCCAGATGAAACCAGTTGAAACCAGTTGAGACCATTTCAAATTAGTTGAAACCAGATGAAACCAGTTAAAACCAGTTGAAACAAGTACTAACCAGTTGAGACCAGTTAAAACCATTTGAAACCAGAAAAAACCAGTTAAGACCAGTCGAGAACAGTTGAGACCAGTTAAAACCAGTTGACACCAGTTGAACCCAATTAAAACCAGTTGAGTCCAGATGAAACCAGTTGAAACCAGTTGAGACCAGTTAAAACCAGTTGACACCAGTTAGAAATAGTGATTCTATAGCATGACTTTACAAATTAAGATCAAAGTAGAAAATTGAGTTCACGATCATGTTTTCAAACGAAATTACTCTGTGTAATGACTATCAGTATTATAACGCTGATGAAATTGAATTAGCCCATGAAAGTTTCACTAAATTTCCAGTAAATTGGGTATTTGGTTGTAACGACGCTAAGAGAAACATCTTGCTAGTATATTCGATGTGGTTATACAAGGATAGAAAATTCCTTGTATTTGTTCTGTAGATTTCGTCGATTTTGTTACTCGCTAGAAATCTGTGCAAGGTTAGACAAAATGACAAAAATCCCCTATTGGGTAAATCGTATATTACATTGAAAACGGGTTTGAAACAGTTTCCAAAGTAAAACCGTCAAATTTACGTGCAAGGTAAACGAAATAATTCATTTTCAAGAAAGAGTGTGCTGTGAATTCAAGTAAATGATAAATGACCAATGTAAGAAGCATGATAGTCTATTGCCGTTTGCCACAAGTACAAAACTATTTGAAAGTAATAGAAGAAATGAAAGGCCTTTTTTCTTCTCTATCCTAATTGCGTGTCCTATGGTTTCTTATCTTTGCGTCATTACTACCAATGACGCAGAATATAGTAAATTATATGAAGCAATGTTTTCACACACCGCAATTTTGTTAATCTGGTAGAGAGCTCTTTCTTCTTTGTTGAAAGGAAACAAATCATTAAAAATGTGAATTTAGTTTTCATTTCTGATGACACAAATCACACAAGTTTAAAAGAAACTGCATAATACAAGAACATAGTGATTCTACAGCATGACTTTACAAATTAGGATCGCACAATTTGGTTCACGATTGTGGTTTCAAAGTCTGTGTAATGAGTCTCGGCATTATAACGGTGCTGAAATCGAACTAGCAGAATTTTGGAAGTTTCATTGAATTTACGGTAAATTGGGTATTTGGCGGTAACGACGCAAAGTAGGGTAACATCGGAGAAAGAAATCAGTTACTGGGTGAATCGTACATGACACGTTCCCAGTGGTATAAAACCGTTAAATTTTGGTGCAAGATGTACTAAATGATTGGTTATCAAGAAAGAGAACGCTATGAATTACAATGTACATTTCATTGAAAACGGGTTCGAAACCGTTTCCAACGTAAAACCGTCAAATTTTCGTGCAAGGTAAAAGAAATAATCAATTTTCAAGAAAAAATGTGACAAGTGAACAATTGCACATTACATTGAAAACGGACTTGAACCCATTCCCAACGTGTAAAACCGTTAAAAATCTCGTGCAAGGTATACGAAATGATTGATTATCAAGAAACAGAACACTATGAACTCGTGAATGACAAATTACCAATTTTAGATGCTTGATAGTCTAATTACTTCCAGATTGCCACAAGTTTCAAAGAATTTGAAAGTAATAGAGAGAATGAAATGCCCTTTTTCTTCTCTATCTGTAATTGCTTGTCCTATGGTTTCTTATTTTTGCGTCATTACTACCAATGACGCAATGTATAGTAAATTATATGTAACAACATATGTAACACAGCGCGAATTTTGTGAATTAGGTACAAAGCTCTTTCTTCTTTGTTGAAAGGAAACAAATCATTGAATTGGGAATTTCTTTCTTCTTTGTTGAAAAGGAAACAAATCATTGAATTGGGAATTTCTTTCTTCTTTGTTGAAAGCAAACAAATCATTGAATTGGGAATTTCGTTTTCATTTCTTATAAGGCAAGTCACAAATTTAAAAGAAACTATGTGAATACAAGAAAATACTGATTCCATAGCATGACTTTACAAATGAAGAGCAAAGTAGACAATTTGGTTCACAATCATGTTTTAAAACGAAATGAGTGTGTGTAATGACTCTCGGTGTTATAACGGTGATGAAATCGAATTAGCCCATAATGAAAGTTTCACGGAATTTCCAGTAAATTGGGTATTTGGTAGTAACGACGCAAAGTAGAGGAACATCGGGCAAGTATATTCGATCTGGTATGCAAGGAGAGAAAATTCCTTGTATTTGTTCTGTCAATTTCGTCGATTTTGTTACTCGTTACAAATCTGTGCAAGGTTCGACAAAATGACAAAAATCCGTTATTGGGTAAATCGTATATTACTTTGAAAACGGGTTTGAAACCGTTTTCAACGTAAAACCGTCAAATTTTCGTGCAAGGTAAACGAAATAATTATTTTTCAAATAAGAGTGTGTTATGAATTGAAATGAATGATAAATGGCCAATATAAGATGCTTGATAGTCTATTGCAGTTTGCCACAAGTACCAAAGTATTTGAAAGTAATAGAACGAATGAAAGGCCTTTGGCAGTAACGACGCAAAATAAAGAAACATCGGAGAAAGAAATCCGTACTGGGTGAATCGTACATGGCATTGAAATCGGGCTTAAACCCGTTCCCAATGTGTAAAACCGCTAAATGTTCGTGCAAGGTGTACTAAATAGTTGGTTATCAAGAAAGAGAACGCTATGAATTCAAGTGAATAACAAGTGACAGCTGTACATTACATTGAAAACGGGCTTGAACCCGTTCCCAACGTGTAAAACCGTTAAAATTTCGTGCAAGGTACTAAAATAATTGATTATCAAGAAAGAGAACGCTATGAATTCGTGAATAACAAATTACCAATTTTAGATGCTTGATAATCTAATTACTTGCAGTTTGCCACAAATACCAAAGAATTTGAAAGTAATAGAGCGAATGAAATGCCCTTTTTCTTCTCTATCTTTGATTCCGTGTCCTGCGGTTTTTGTCCTTTGTGTCTTTGCCAATGACGCAATGTATATTAAATTATGTGTAACAACATATGTAACACAGCACGAATTTTGTGAATTAGGTGCAAAGCTCTTTCTTCTTTGTTGAGAGGAAACAAATCATTGAATTCGGACTTTCTTTTTCATTTCTTATGACGCATTCACAAGTTTTAAAGAAACTGCGTGAATACAAGAAAATAGTGATTCTATAGAATGACTTTACAAATTAAGATCAAAATAGACAATTTGGTTCACGATCATGTTTTAAAACAAAATTATTCTGTGTAATGATTCTCGAACGGTGATGAGATCGAACTAGCCCATAATGAAAATTTCACTAAATTTCCAGTAAATTGGGTATTTGGTAGCAACGACGCTAAGTAGAGAAACATCGGTATATTCGATCTGGTATGTAAGGAGAGAAAGTTCCTTGTATTTGTTTTGTCGATTTCGTCGATTTTGTTACTTGCTAGAAATCTGTGCAAGGTTCGACAAAACAAAAATAAGTTATTAGGTAAATCGTACATTACGTTGAAATAGGTTTGAAACCATTTCCAACGTAAAAGCGTCAATTTTTCGTGCAACGTAAACGAAATAATTAATTTTCAAGAAAGACTGTGCTGTGAATTCAAGTAAATGATAAATGACCAGTGTAAGATGCATGATAGTCTATTGCCGTTTGCCACAAGTACTAAAGTATTTGAAAGTAATAGAACGAATGAAATGCCTTTTTTCTTCTCTATCCTTTAATTGCGTGTCCTATGGTTTCTTATCTTTGCGTCATTACAACCAATAACGCAATGTATAGTAAATTATATGTAACAATGTTTTCACACACCGCGAATTATGTGAATCTGGTAGAAAAGCTCTTTCTTCTTTCTTGAAAGGAAACAAATCATTAAAAATGTAAATTTTGTTTTCATTTCTTATGACGCAAATCAGAAGTTTAAAAGAAACTGCATGAATACAAGAAAATAGTGATTCTATAGCATGACAAATAGAGATCAGACAATTTGGTTCACGATCATGGTTTCAAAGTCTGTGTAATGAGTGTCGGCATTATAACGGTGCTGAAATCGAATTAGCAGAATTTTCGAATTTCATTGAATTTACGGTAAATTGTGTATTTGGCAGTAACGACGCAAAGTAGAGAAACATCGGAGAAAGAAATCCGTTACTGGGTGAATCGTACATGACATTGAAATCGGGCTTGAACCTGTTCCCAATGGTATAAAACCGTTAAATTTGCGTGCAAGGTGCACTAGATAATTGGTTATCAAGAAAGAGAACGCTATGAATTCAAGTGAATGACAAATGAACAATTGTACATTACATTGAAAACGGGCTTGAACCCATTCCCAACGTGTAAAACCGTTAAAATTTCGGGCAAGGTATACGAAAAAATTGATTATCAAAAAAGGGAACGTTATGAATTCGTGAATGACAAATGACCAATTTTAGATGCTTGATAGTCTAATTACTTCCAGATTGCCACAAGTACCAAAGAATTTTAAAGTAATAGAGCGAATGAAATGCCCTTTTTCTTCTCTATCTTTAATTGCGTGTCCTATGGTTTCTTATCTTTGCGTCATTACTTAAAATGACGCAATGTATAGTGATTTATATGTAACGACATATGTAACAAAGCGCGAATTTTGTGAATTTATTACAAAGCTCTTTGTTGAAAGGAAACATATCTTGAATTTCGTTTTCATTTCTTATGACGCAATTCACAAGTTTAAATGAAACTGCGTAAATACAAGAAAATAGTGATTCTATAGCATGACTTTACAAATTAAGATCAAAGTAGACAATTTGGTTCACAATCATGTTTTAAAACGAAATGAGTCCGTGTAATGACTCTCGGTGTTATAACGGAAGATGAAATCGAATTAGCCCATAATGAAAGTTTCACGGAATTTCCAGTAAATTGGGTATTTGGTAGTAACGACGCAAAGTAGAGAAACATCGGACAAGTATATTCGATCTGGTATGCAAGGAGAGAAAATTCCTGGTATTTGTTCTGTCGATTTCGTCGATTTTGTTACTCGTTACAAATCTGTGCAAGGTTCGACAAAATTACAAAAATCCGTTATTGAGTAAATCGCACATTACTTTGAAAACGGGTTTGAAACCGTTTTCAACGTAAAACCGTCAAATTTTCGTGCAAGTAAACGAAATAATTATTTTTCAAATAAGAGTGTGTTATGAATTGTAGTTTGCCACAAGAACCAAAGTATTTGAAAGTAATAGAACGTGATAGTAATAGAAAGAAGAAAGTAATAGTAATAGAAAGGCCTTTTTTTCTTCTCTATCCTTTAATTGCGTGTCGTAGGGTGTCTTCTCTTTGCGTCATTACTACCAATGACGTAAAATAAAGTAAATTATATGTAGCAATGTTTTCATTCACCACGAATTTCATCTGGTAGAGAGCTCTTCCCTCTTTGTTGAAAGGAAACAAATCATTGAATTGGGAATTTCGTTTTCCTTTCTTATGACGCAATTCACAAGTTTAAAAGAAACTGCGTGAATACAAGAAAATAGTGATTCTATAGCATAACTTTACAAATTAAGATCAAAGTAGATAATTTGGTTCACAATCATGTTTTAAAACGAAATGAGTCTGTGTAATGACTCTCGGTGTTATAACGGTGATGAAATCGAATTAGCTCATAATGAAAGTTTCACTTAATTTCAAGTAAATTTGGTATTTGGTAGCAAACGACGCAAAGTAGAGAAACATCGGGCAAGTATATTCCATGTGTTATACAAGGAGAGAAAATTCCTTGTATTTGTTCTGTTGATTTCGTCGATTCTGTTACTCGCTAGAAATCTGTGCAAGGTTAGACAAAATCCGTTATTGGGTAAATCGTACATTACATTGAAAACGGGTTCGAAACCGTTTCCAACGTAAAACCGTCAAATTTTCGTGCAAGGTAAGAGAAATAATCAATTGTCAAGAAAGAGTGATTAGGAATTCAGGTGAATGATAGATGACCAATATAAGATGCTTGATAGTCTATTGTAGTTTGCCACAAGTACCAAAGTATTTGAAAGTAATAGAACGAATGAAATGCCTTTTTTTCTTCTCTATCCTTTAATTGCGTGTCGTAGGGTTTCTTATCTTTGCGTCATTACTACCAATGACATAAAATATAGCAAATTATATGTAGCAATGTTTTCATTCACCGCGAATTTTGTAAATCTGGAAGAGAGCTCTTCCCTCTTTGTTGAAAGGAAACAAATCATTGAATTGGGAATTTCGTTTTCCTTTCTTATGACGCAATTCACAAGTTTAAAAGAAACTGCGTGAATACAAGAAAATGCTATAGCATGACTTTACAAATTAAGATCAAAGTAGACAATTTGGTTCACAATCATGTTTTAAAACGAAATGAGTCCGTGTAATGACTCTTGGTGTTATAACGGTGATGAAATCGAATTAGCCCATAATGAAAGTTTCACGGAATTTCCAGTAAATTGGGTATTTGATAGTAACGACGCAAAGTAGAGAAACATCGGGCAAGTATATTCGATCTGGCATGCAAGGAGAGAAAATTCCTGGTATTTGTTCTGTCGATTTCGTCGATTTTGTTACTCGTTACAAATCTGTGCAAGGTTCGTCAAATGCCTTCCGAAGATCTATGAATTCAACTCCAGAAATTTGATTATCTATATTCAAAGACCACTGATTCACAAGTTTTGCAAGAGCAGTTGATGTGGAATGAAATGGTCTGAAACCAGATTGATTAGGGTGTAATAAATCATTCGCATTCATGAATTCGCTCAGTTGTTGATGTACGGTCCTTTCGATAATTTTACTCACTGTTGGTAAGATTGAGATGGGGCGATAGTTATTCAACGAAAAAATATCTCCTGCTTTAAATATTGGTACTACAAGAGCCTTTTTCCATTCATGTGGAACAACTCCCGTAGACAGGGATTTGTTAATAATATCGCAAAGAGATTCTGCAATAACATTCTTTGTCATCTTTAAAAGTTTGTAGCCGATGTGACCTTCTCCGGTTGCTTTATCTATGCCAAGAAGCTCGAACTGTCTAAATACAAAATCTCTCGTTATCATACTTAATTTAAATTGAGAATGAGAAGGAACAAAGCCTTTGTCCTCATCTAATATCATTTGAGAAGTATTTCCCTGCAGATCTTTTGTAATTTTAGTAGCATTAGATATGAAAAAATTGTTGAATGCTTCAGCAATACTTGCGTTGTCCGATACTTCTGCATCATCAACCTTTATGGTATTGGGAGAAATGGGTGATGATTTAGGCGTAAATTCCCTCAAGCTCTTCCACATTTTTTTACTGCTGTTACGATTTTGTAAAATTTGGTCAGTGTTATACTGTTTTTTTCTTATTCTCATGAGATGAGTAACTTTGTTTTTTAGATATTTATAGGTATTCCAAAGATCATTGCTGTTGTTAGTTTTAGGAGCTTTGAGAACTTTATCACGTTCCGTCATGAGCTTAACAACCTCATCAGATATCCATGGACATGCATGTTTTCTTATCCGCTTTTTGCGCAAAGGTATATGCTTGTTGACAACATTATTGAAAAGAGTCAACCACATATCCCACGTATCATCAACGTCGTCTATATCTTTTATGACCTGCCACGGAGCACTTCTCAAATCACTATAAAATTCCTCCTCATTAAGATTTATTAATGAGCGAAATTACGCACATTCAGATTTTTGATGGATCTTTGCACTGAAGTCCCGAATAGCATATACCAAATAATGATCACTAATGCTAGTCTCAAATATTCCCCATTCACTGTAAAGTTCTTTGATACAAATATCAAATCAATTAAAGTAAAAGCAGTAAAAGTAGAAGCAGTATTTGTAACTGACTTGGTCCGTACATATTTGTATAAAACATAACTTTTTCGGCATTCACATCATGTTGGTGTGGCATATAATTACAATTGAAATCACCTAATATAATACTGTACAACTCATATGTTCCGAGAGAGCAGAGTCCAAAGTCCTCTCTAATTCGTCAAAGAAATCAGCGTGAGAATTCGGAGGTCTGTAAAATTCCCCTACAAGGATGGAAGGCTTATTTGGATAATTCAATTCAAACCAAAGGCATTCTAAAATAGATGAATTCAAATCGTCTCTTATTTTAGAGTTGAATCTTTTGGAAATATATACAGCCACAACGCCACCATGTCTTGTACGGTCTCTATCTAACAAACCAGTTAAAGCAAGTTGAGACCAGTTGAAACCAGATGAAACCAGTTAAAACCAGTTGAAACTAGTACAACCAGTTGAGACCAGGTAAAACCATTTGAAACCAGAAAAAAACAGTTAAGACCAGTCGAGAACAGTTGAGGCCAGTTGAAACCAGTTGAGACCAGTTAAAACCAGTTGACACCAGTTGAACCCAATTAAAACCAGTTGAGTCCAGATGAAACCAATTGAAACCAGTTGAGACCCTTTCAAATTAGTTAAAACCAGATGAAACCAGTAAAAACCAGTTGAAACTAGTACAACCAGTTGAGATCAGTTAAAACCAGATGAAACCCGGAAAAAAAGCAGTTAAGACCAGTTGAGACCAGTTCAAACCAGTTAAAACCAGCTGAGACCAGTTGAACCCAGTTCAAACCAGTTGAGGCCAGCTGAGACCAGTTGAAACCAGTTCAAACCAGTTGAGGCCAGCTGAGACCAGTCCAAATCAGTTGAGACCAGTTGAAACCAGTTAAAACCAGTTGAGACAAATTCAAAAGTTGAGACCAGTTGAAACCAGTTAAAACCAGTTGAGAGCAGTTCAAACCAGTTGAAACCAGATGAAACGAGTTCAAACCAGTTGAAACCAGTTAAAAAAAGTTGAGACCAGTTTAAACCAGTTGATATCAGATGAAACCAGTTCAAACTAGTTGAGACCAGTTGAAACCAGTTGAAATCAATTGAACCCAATTAAAACCTGTTGAGACCAGATCAAACCCGTTCAAACCGGATGAACCCAATTAAAGTCAGTTGAGACCAGTTCAAACCAGTTAAAGCAAGTTGAGACCAGTTAAAACCAGATGAAACCAATTGAAACCAGTTGAGACCCTTTCAAATTAGTTAAAACCAGATGAAACCAGTAAAAACCAATTGAAACTAGTACAACCAGTTGAGATCAGTTAAAACCAGATGAAACCCAGAAAAAAAGCAGTTAAGACCAGTTGAGACCAGTTCAAACCAGTTAAAACCAGCTGAGACCAGTTGAACCCAGTTCAAACCAGTTGAGGGCAGCTGAGACCAGTTCAAACCAGTTCAAACCAGTTGAGGCCAGCTGAAACCAGTCCAAATCAGTTGAGACCAGTTGAAACCAGTTAAAACCAGTTGTCACCAATTCAAAAGTTGAGACCAGTTGAAACCAGTTAAAATCAGTTGAGAGCAGTTCAAACCAGTTGAAACCAGATGAAACGAGTTCAAACCAGTTGAAACCAGTTTAAAAAGTTGAGACCAGTTTAAACCAGTTGATATCAGATGAAACCAGTTCAAACTAGTTGAGACCAGTTCAAACCAGTTGAAATCAGTTGAACCCAATTAAAACCTGTTGAGACCAGAACAAACCCGTTCAAACGGGATGAACCCAATTAAAATCAGTTGAGACCAGTTCAAACCAGTTAAAACAAGTTGAGACCAGTTAAAACCAGATGAAACCAGTTAAAACCAGTTGAGAGCAGTTCAAACCAGTTGAAACCAGATGAAACCAGTTCAAACCAGTTTAAACCAGTTAAAACAAGTTGAGACCAGTTGAAACCAGATGAAACCAGTTAAAACCAGTTGAGAGCAGTTCAAACCTGTTGAAACCAGATGAAACCAGTTCAAACCAGTTTAAACCAGTTAAAAAAAGTTGAGACCAGATCAAACCAGTTGATATCAGTTGAACCCCGTTAAAACCAGTTGAGACCAGTTCAAACCAGTTAAAGCAAGTTGAGACCAGTTGAAACCAGATGAAACCAGTTAAAACCAGTTGAAACTAGTACAACCAGTTGAGACCAGGTAAAACCATTTGAAACCAGTTAAAAACAGTTAAGACCAGTCGAGAACAGTTGAGGCCAGTTGAAACCAGTTGAGACCAGTTAAAACCAGTTGACACCAGTTGAACCCAATTAAAACCAGTTGAGTCCAGATGAAACCAATTGAAACCAGTTGAGACCCTTTGAAATAATTTAAAACCAGATGAAACCAGTAAAAACCAGTTGAAACTAGTACAACCAGTTGAGATCAGTTAAAACCATTTGAAACCCGGAAAAAAAGCAGTTAAGACCAGTTGAGACCAGTTCAAACCAGTTAAAACCAGCTGAGACCAGTTGAACCCAGTTCAAACCAGTTGAGGCCAGCTGAGACCAGTTGAAACCAGTTCAAACCAGTTGAGGCCAGCTGAAACCAGTCCAAATCAGTTGAGACCAGTTGAAATCAGTTAAAACCAGTTGAGAGCAGTTCAAACCAGTTGAAACCAGATGAAAGGAGTTCAAACCAGTTGAAACCAGTTAAAAAAAGTTGAGACCAGTTTAAACCAGTTGATATCAGATGAAACCAGTTCAAACTAGTTGAGACCAGTTCAAACCAGTTGAAATCAGTTGAACCCAATGAAAACCTGTTGAGACCAGATCAAACCCGTTAAAACCGGATGAACCCAATTAAAATCAGTTGAGACCAGTTCAAACCATTTAAAACAAGTTGAGAGCAGTTAAAACCAGATGAAACCAGTTAAAACAAGTTGAGACCAGTTGAAACAAGATGAGACCAGTTAAAACCAGTTGAGAGAAGTTCAAACCAGTTGAAACCAGATGAAACCAGTTCAAACCAGTTTAAACCAGTTAAAAAAAGTTGAGACCAGTTCAAACCAGTTGAAATCAGATGAAACCAATTGAAACTAGTTGAGACCAGTTCAAACCAGTTGAAATCAGTTGAACCCAGTTAAAACCAGTTGAGACCAGTTCAAACCAGTTAAAGCAAGTTGAGACCAGTTGAAACCAGATGAAACCAGATGAAGCCAGCTGAGACCAGTTGAAACCAGTTCAAACCAGTTGAGGCCAGCTGAAACTAGTCCAAATCAGTTGAGACCAGTTGAAACCAGTTAAAACCAGTTGAGACAAATTCAAAAGTTGAGACCAGTTGAAACCAGTTAAAACCAGTTGAGAGCAGTTCAAACCAGTTGAAACAAGTTAAAAAAAGTTGAGACCAGTTTAAACCAGTTGATATCAGATGAAACCAGTTCAAACTAGTTGAGACCAGTTCAAACCAGTTGAAATCAATTGAACCCAATTAAAACCTGTTGAGACCAGATCAAACCCGTTCAAACCGGATGAACCCAATTAAAGTCAGTTGAGACCAGTTCAAACCAGTTAAAGCAAGTTGAGACCAGTTAAAACCAGATGAAACCAATTGAAACCAGTTGAGACCCTTTCAAATTAGTTAAAACCAGATGAAACCAGTAAAAACCAATTGAAACTAGTACAACCAGTTGAGATCAGTTAAAACCAGATGAAACCCAGAAAAAAAGCAGTTAAGACCAGTTGAGACCAGTTCAAACCAGTTAAAACCAGCTGAGACCAGTTGAACCCAGTTCAAACCAGTTGAGGGCAGCTGAGACCAGTTCAAACCAGTTCAAACCAGTTGAGGCCAGCTGAAACCAGTCCAAATCAGTTGAGACCAGTTGAAACCAGTTAAAACCAGTTGAGACAAATTCAAAAGTTGAGACCAGTTGAAACCAGTTAAAACCAGTTGAGAGCAGTTCAAACCAGTTGAAACCAGATGAAACGAGTTCAAACCAGTTGAAACCAGTTTAAAAAGTTGAGACCAGTTTAAACCAGTTGATATCAGATGAAACCAGTTCAAACTAGTTGAGACCAGTTCAAACAAGTTGAAATCAGTTGAACCCAATTAAAACCTGTTGAGACCAGAACAAACCCGTTCAAACCGGATGAACCCAATTAAAATCAGTTGAGACCAGTTCAAACCAGTTAAAAAGGTTGAGACCAGTTAAAACCAGATGAAACCAGTTAAAACCAGTTGAGAGCAGTTCAAACCAGTTGAAACCAGATGAAACCAGTTCAAACCAGTTTAAACCAGTTAAAGAAAGTTTAGACAAGTTTAAAACAGTTGATATCAGATGAAACTAGTTCAAACTAGTTGAGACCAGTTCAAACCAGTTGAAATCAGTTGAACCCAATTAAAACCTGTTGAGACGAGATCAAACCCGTTCAAACGGGATGAACCCAATTAAAATCAGTTGAGACCAGTTCAAACCAGTTAAAACAAGTTGAGACCAGTTAAAACCAGATGAAACCAGTTAAAACAAGTTGAGAGCAGTTCAAACCAGTTGAAACCAGATGAAACCAGTTCAAACCAGTTTAAACCAGTTAAAACAAGTTGAGACCAGTTGAAACCAGATGAAACCAGTTAAAACCAGTTGAGAGCAGTTCAAACCAGATGAAACCAGTTCAAACCAGTTTAAACCAGTTAAAAAAAGTTGAGACCAGATCAAACCAGTTGAAATCAGTTGAACCCAGTTAAAACCAGTTGAGACCAGTTCAAACCAGTTAAAGCAAGTTGAGACCAGTTGAAACCAGATGAAACCAGTTAAAACCAGTTGAAACTAGTACAACCAGTTGAGACCAGGTAAAACCATTTGAAACCAGATAAAACCAGTTAAGACCAGTCGAGAACAGTTGAGGCCAGTTGAAACCAGTTGAGACCAGTTAAAACCAGTTGACACCAGTTGAACCCAATTAAAACCAGTTGAGTCCAGATGAAACCAATTGAAACCAGTTGAGACCCTTTGAAATAAGTTAAAACAAAATGAAACCAGTAAAAACCAGTTGAAACTAGTACAACCAGTTGAGATCAGTTAAAACCATTTGAAACCCGGAAAAAAAGCAGTTAAGACCAGTTGAGACCAGTTAAAACCAGTTAAAACCAGCTGAGACCAGTTGAACCCAGTTCAAACCAGTTGAGGCCAGCTGAGACCAGTTGAAACCAGTTCAAACCAGTTGAGGCCAGCTGAAACCAGTCCAAATCAGTTGAGACCAGTTGAAATCAGTTAAAACCAGTTGAGAGCAGTTCAAACCAGTTGAAACCAGATGAAACGAGTTCAAACCAGTTGAAACCAGTTAAAAAAAGTTGAGACCAGTTTAAACCAGTTGATATCAGATGAAACCAGTTCAAACTAGTTGAGACCAGTTCAAACCAGTTGAAATCAGTTGAACCCAATTAAAACCTGTTGAGACCAGATCAAACCCGTTAAAACCAGATGAACCCAATTAAAATCAGTTGAGACCAGTTCAAACCATTTAAAACAAGTTGAGAGCAGTTAAAACCAGATGAAACCAGTTAAAACAAGTTGAGAGCAGTTCAAACCAGTTGAAACCAGATGAAACCAGTTCAAACCAGTTTGAACCAGTTAAAACAAGTTGAGACCAGTTGAAACAAGATGAGACCAGTTAAAACCAGTTGAGAGCAGTTCAAACCAGTTGAAACCAGATGAAACCAGTTCAAACCAGTTTAAACCAGTTAAAAAAAGTTGAGACCAGTTCAAACCAGTTGAAATCAGATGAAACCAATTGAAACTAGTTGAGACCAGTTCAAACCAGTTGAAATCAGTTGAACCCAGTTAAAACCAGTTGAGACCAGTTCAAACCAGTTAAAGCAAGTTGAGACCAGTTGAAACCAGATGAAACCAGATGAAGCCAGTTGAGAGCAGTTCAAACCAGATAAACCAGTTGAAACAAGTTGAGACTAGTTGAAATCAGATGAAACCAGTTAAAACCAGTTGAGAGCAGTTCAATCAGTTGAAACCAGATGAAACCAGTTCAAACCAGTTTAAACCAGTTAAAAAAAGTTGAGACCAGTTCAAACCAGTTGAAATCAGATGAAACCAATTGAAACTAGTTGAGACCAGTTCAAACCAGTTGAAATCAGTTGAACCCAGTTAAAACCAGTTGAGACCAGTTCAAACCAGTTAAAGCAAGTTGAGACCAGTTGAAACCAGATGAAACCAGTTAAAACCAGTTGAAATTAGTACAACCAGTTGAGACCAGGTAAAACCATTTGAAACCAGAAAAAAACAGTTAAGACCAGTCGAGAACAGTTGAGGCCAGTTGAAACAAGTTGAGACCAGTTAAAACCAGTTGACACCAGTTGAACCCAATTAAAATCAGTTGAGTCCAGATGAAACCAATTGAAACCAGTTGAGACCCTTTCAAATTAGTTAAAACCAGATGAAACCAGTAAAAACCAGTTGAAACTAGTACAACCAGTTGAGATCAGTTAAAACCATTTGAAACCCGGAAAAAAAGCAGGTAAGACCAGTTGAGACAAGTTCAAACCAGTAAAAATCAGCTGAGACCAGTTGAACCCAGTTGAACCCAATTAAAACCAGTTGAGTCCAGATGAAACCAATTGAAACCAGTTGAGACCCTTTCAAATTAGTTAAAACCAGATGAAACCAGGAAAAACCAGTTGAAACTAGTACAACCAGTTGAGATCAGTTAAAACCATTTGAAACCCGGCAAAAAAGCAGGTAAGAGCAGTTGAGGCCAGTTGAAACCAGTAAAAACCAGCTGAGACCAGTTGACACCAGTTGAACCCAATAAAAACCAGTTGAGTCCAGATGAAACCAATTGAAACCAGTTGAGACCCTTTCAAATTAGTTAAAACCAGATGAAACCAGTAAAAACCAGTTGAAACTAGTACAACCAGTTGAGATCAGTTAAAACCATTTGAAACCCGGAAAAAAAGCAGGTAAGACCAGTTGAAACCAGTTCAAACCAGTTGAAACCAGATGAAACGAGTTCAAACCAGTTGAAACCAGTTAAAAAAAGTTAAAGTCCAGATGAAACCAATTGAAACCAGTTGAGACCAGTTCAAACTAGTTGAGACCAGGTCAAACCAGTTGAAATCATTTGAAGCCAATTAAAACCTGTTGAGACCAGATCAAACCCGTTCAAATCGGATGAACCCAATTAAAATCAGTTGAGACCAGTTCAAACCAGTTAAAACAAGTTGAGACCAGTTAAAACCAGATGAAACCAGTTAAAACCAGTTGAGAGCAGTTCAAACCAGTTGAAACCAGATGAAACCAGTTCAAACCAGTTTAAACCAGTTAAAAAAAGGTGAAACCAGATCAAACCCGTTCAAACCGGATGAACCCAATTAAAATCAGTTGAGACCAGTTCAAACCAGTAAAAACAAGTTGAGACCAGTTAAAACCAGATGAAACCAGATGAAGCCAGTTGAGAGCAGTTCAAACCAGATAAACCAGTTAAAACCAGTTGAGACTAGTTGAAACCAGATGAAACCAGTTAAAACCAGTTGAGAGCAGTTCAAACCAGTTGAAACCAGATGAAACCAGTTCAAACCAGTTTAAACCAGTTAAAAAAAGTTGAGACCAGTTCAAACCAGTTGAAATCAGATGAAACTTATTGAAACTTGTTGAGACCAGTTCAAACCAGTTGAAATCAGTTGAACCCAGTTAAAACCAGTTGAGACCAGTTCAAACCAGTTAAAGCAAGTTGAGACCAGTTGAAACCAGATGAAACCAGATGAAGCCAGTTGAGAGCAGTTCAAACCAGATAAACCAGTTAAAACAAGTTGAGACTAGTTGAAACCAGATGAAACCAGTTAAAACCAGTTGAGAGCAGTTCAAACCAGTTGAAACCAGATGAAACCAGTTCAAACCAGTTTAAACCAGTTAAAAAAAGTTGAGACCAGTTCAAACCAGTTGAAATCAGATGAAACCAATTGAAACTAGTTGAGACCAGTTCAAACCAGTTGAAATCAGTTGAACCCAGTTAAAACCAGTTGAGACCAGTTCAAACCAGTTAAAGGAAGTTGAGACCAGTTGAAACCAGATGAAACCAGTTAAAACCAGTTGAAATTGATACAACCAGTTGAGACCAGGTAAAACCATTTGAAACCAGAAAAAAAAACAGTTAAGACCAGTCGAGAACAGTTGAGGCCAGTTGAAACCAATTGAAACCAGTTGAGACCCTTTCAAATTAGTTAAAACCAGATGAAACCAGTAAAAACCAGTTGAAACTAGTACAACCAGTTGAGATCAGTTAAAACCATTTGAAACCCGGAAAAAAAGCAGGTAAGACCAGTTGAGACAAGTTCAAACCAGTAAAAACCAGCTGAGACCAGTTGAACCCAGTTGAACCAAATTAAAACCAGTTGAGTCCAGATGAAACCAATTGAAACCAGTTGAGACCCTTTCAAATTAGTTAAAACCAGATGAAACCAGTAAAAACCAGTTGAAACTAGTACAACCAGTTGAGATCAGTTAAAACCATTTGAAACTCGGAAAAAAAGCAGGTAAGACCAGTTGAGACAAGTTCAAACCAGTAAAAACCAGCTGAGACCAGTTGACATCAGTTGAACCCAATTAAAACCAGTTGAGTCCAGATGAAACCAATTGAAACCAGTTGAGACCAGTTAAAACCAGTTGAGACCAGGTAAAACCAGTTGACACCAGTTGAACCCAATTAAAACCAGTTGAGTCCAGATGAAACCAATTGAAACCAGTTGAGACCCTTTCAAATTAGTTAAAACCAGATCAAACCAGTAAAAACCAGTTGAAAGAAGTACAACCAGTTGAGATCAGTTAAAACCATTTGAAACCCGGAAAAAAAGCAGTTAAGACCAGTTGAGACAAGTTCAAACCAGTAAAAACCAGCTGAGACCAGTTGAACCCAGTTGAGGTCAGCTGAGACCAATTGAACCCAGTTCAAACCAGTTGAGGCCAGTTGAGACCAGTTGTAACCAGATCAAACCAGTTGAGGCCAGCTGAAACCAGTCCAAATCAGTTGAGACCAGTTGAAACCAGTTCAAACCAGTTGAGACCAATTCAAAAGTTGAGACCAGTTGAAATCAGTTAAAACCAGTTGAGAGCAGTTCAAACCAGTTCAAACCAGATGAAACGAGTTCAAACCAGTTGAAACCAGTTAAAAAAAGTTGAGACCAGGTTAAACCAGTTGATATCAGATGAAACCAGTTCAAACTAGTTGAGACCAGGTCAAACCAGTTGAAATCATTTGAACCCAATTAAAACCTGTTGAGACCAGATCAAACCCGTTCAAACCGGATGAACCCAATTAAAATCAGTTGAGACCAGTTCAAACCAGTTAAAACAAGTTGAGACCAGTTAAAACCAGATGAAACCAGTTAAACCCAGTTGAGAGCAGTTCAAACCAGTTGACACCAGATGAAACCAGTTCAAACTAGTTTAAACCACTTAAAACAAGTTGAGACCAGTTGAAACCAGATGAAAGCAGTTAAAACCAGTTGAGAGCAGTTCAAACCAGTTGAAACCAGATGAAACCAGTTAAAACCAGTTTAAACCAGTTAAGAAAAGTTGAGACCAGTTCAAACCAGTTGAAATTAGATGAAACCAATTGAAACTAGTTGAGACCAGTTCAAACCAGTTGAAATCAGTTGAACCCAGTTACAACCAGTTGAGACCTGTTCAAACCAGTTAAAGCAAGTTGAGACCAGTTGAAAAGAGATGAAACCAGTTAAAACCAGTTGAGAGCAGTTCAAACCGGTTGAAACCAGATGAAACCAGTTGAAACTAGTACAACCAGTTGAGACCAGGTAAAACCATTTGAAATCAGAAAAAAAGAGTTAAGACCAGTCGAGAACAGTTGAGGCCAGTTGAAACTAGTTGACACCAGTTGAACCCAATTACAACCAGTTGAGTCCAGATGAAACCAATTGAAACCAGTTGAGACCCTTTCATATTAGTTAAAACCAGTTGAAAGCAGTTCAAACCAGTTGAAACCAGATGAAACCAGTTCAAACCAGTTTGAACCAGTTAAAGCAAGTTGAGACCAGTTGAAACAAGATGAAACCAGTTAAAACCAGTTGAGAGCAGTTCAAACCAGTTGAAACCAGATGAAACCAGTTCAAACCAGTTTAAACGAGTTAAAAAAAGTTGAGACCAGTTCAAACCAGTTGAAATCAGATGAAACAAATTGAAACTAGTTGAGACCAGTTCAAACCAGTTGAAATCAGTTGAACCCAGTTAAAACTAGTTGAGACCAGTTCAAACCAGTTAAAGCAAGTTGAGACCAGTTGAAACCAGATGAAACCAGTTAAAACCAGTTGAGAGCAGTTCAAACCAGTTGAAACCAGATGAAACCAGTTGAAACTAGGACAATGATTTGAGACCAGGTAAAACCAGTTGAGACCAATTCAAAAGTTGAGACCAGTTGAAACCAGTTAATACCAGTTGAGACCAGTTGAACCCAGTTGAGGTCAGCTGAGACCAATTGAACCCAGTTCAAACCAGTTGAGGCCAGTTGAGACCAGTTGTAACCAGATCAAACCAGTTGAGGCCAGCTGAAACCAGTCCAAATTAGTTGAGACCAGTTGAAACCAGTTCAAACCAGTTGAGACCAATTCAAAAGTTGAGACCAGTTGAAATCAGTTAAAACCAGTTGAGAGCAGTTCAAACCAGTTCAAACCAGATGAAACGAGTTCAAACCAGTTGAAACCAGTTAAAAAAAGTTGAGACCAGGTTAAACCAGTTGATATCAGATGAAACCAGTTCAAACTAGTTGAGACCAGGTCAAACCAGTTGAAATCATTTGAACCCAATTAAAACCTGTTGAGACCAGATCAAACCCGTTCAAACCGGATGAACCCAATTAAAATCAGTTGAGACCAGTTCAAACCAGTTAAAACAAGTTGAGACCAGTTAAAACCAGATGAAACCAGTTAAACCCAGTTGAGAGCAGTTCAAACCAGTTGACACCAGATGAAACCAGTTCAAACTAGTTTAAACCACTTAAAACAAGTTGAGACCAGTTGAAACCAGATGAAAGCAGTTAAAACCAGTTGAGAGCAGTTCAAACCAGTTGAAACCAGATGAAACCAGTTAAAACCAGTTTAAACCAGTTAAGAAAAGTTGAGACCAGTTCAAACCAGTTGAAATTAGATGAAACCAATTGAAACTAGTTGAGACCAGTTCAAACCAGTTGAAATCAGTTGAACCCAGTTAAAACCAGTTGAGACCTGTTCAAACCAGTTAAAGCAAGTTGAGACCAGTTGAAAAGAGATGAAACCAGTTAAAACCAGTTGAGAGCAGTTCAAACCGGTTGAAACCAGATGAAACCAGTTGAAACTAGTACAACCAGTTGAGACCAGGTAAAACCATTTGAAACCAGAAAAAAAGAGTTAAGACCAGTCGAGAACAGTTGAGGCCAGTTGAAACTAGTTGACACCAGTTGAACCCAATTACAACCAGTTGAGTCCAGATGAAACCAATTGAAACCAGTTGAGACCCTTTCATATTAGTTAAAACCAGTTGAAAGCAGTTCAAACCAGTTGAAACCAGATGAAACCAGTTCAAACCAGTTTGAACCAGTTAAAACAAGTTGAGACCAGTTGAAACAAGATGAAACCAGTTAAAACCAGTTGAGAGCAGTTCAAACCAGTTGAAACCAGATGAAACCAGTTCAAACCAGTTTAAACGAGTTAAAAAAAGTTGAGACCAGTTCAAACCAGTTGAAATCAGATGAAACAAATTGAAACTAGTTGAGACCAGTTCAAACCAGTTGAAATCAGTTGAACCCAGTTAAAACTAGTTGAGACCAGTTCAAACCAGTTAAAGCAAGTTGAGACCAGTTGAAACCAGATGAAACCAGTTAAAACCAGTTGAGAGCAGTTCAAACCAGTTGAAACCAGATGAAACCAGTTGAAACTAGGACAACCATTTGAGACCAGGTAAAACCAGTTGAGACCAATTCAAAAGTTGAGACCAGTTGAAACCAGTTAAAACCAGTTGAGAGCAGTTCAAACCAGTTGAAACCAGTTAAAAAAGGTTGAGACCAGTTTAAACCAGTTGATATCAGATGAAACCAGTTCAAACTAGTTGAGACCAGTTCAAACCAGTTGAAATCAGTTGAACCCAATTAAAACCTGTTGAGACCAGATCAAACCCGTTCAAACCGGATGAACCCAATTAAAATCAGTTGAGACCAGTTCAAACCAGTTAAAACAAGTTGAGACCAGTTAAAACCAGATGAAACCAGTTAAAACCAGTTGAGAGCAGTTCAAACCAGTTGAAACCAGATGAAACCCGTTCAAACCAGTTTAAACCAGTTAAAACAAGTTGAGACCAGTTGAAACAAGATGAAACCAGTTAAAACCAGTTGAGAGCAGTCAGACCAGTTGAAACCAGATGAAACCAGTTCAAACCAGTTTAAACCAGTTAAAAAAAGTTGAGACCAGTTCAAACCAGTTGAAATCAGATGAAACCAATTGAAACTAGTTGAGACCAGTTCAAACCAGTTGAAATCAGTTGAACCCAGTTAAAACCAGTTGAGACCAGTTCAAACCATGATGCAAATCTCTCGTTTGAAGAGGCTACACCCCAGTAAATAATGCCAGTGCATATCTTGGCAATCAATGACTTAAAGTCAAAGATATAAAACACCTGTTTCTTGACCCTGGCCTAATCTAAGCATCAGTCATCGCCACAGCGCCACAGGAGGGGGGGGGGGCACCGCGAGAAGAGGAGATTGTTTTGGTTTTGGCATGGGCCATGTAGCTCCATGGTGCGTGTGTGTGTGTACGTGTGTGTGTGTGAGTGTAGACATTCAGCGTATGCAGACAGAGCATGCCTGTACTGTAGTGACCGGAACTATTGTCATTCCATTTTGCTCTCCCCTTCTCCCTCCCCCATCTCTCCCCCCTCTCCCTCCCTCTCTCCCCCTTGCTCTCCCCCCCTCTCTCTCTCTCTCTCTCTCTCCCTCTCTCTCTCTTTCTCAATGATCCAGTCAGCAGGCTGATTGTAACCAGGGAGGTAGTCTCACCTCCCCGTTGTAACTCACTGCCAAATAGCACATTGTCAGCACCGGCAAACTGGCAATGCTCTCCTTCTTATTCCTGTATTTTCGTTATTTACGGGTCGATTTTTTTTCGTTCGAAATGTAAAATGGATGACCATAGAATTTCTCAATAGAATATAAAATTGAAAACTTTAGAAAGGATAGAGAAAATTGAGTTCACTTTGAATGGTCTGCCACAGGCAGATATCCTTATCATGCTCTTACGTAATACGACAGCTGCTTTCTCAATGATCCAGTCAGCAGGCTGATTGTAACCAGGGAGGTAGTCTCACCTCCCCGTTGTAACTCACTGCCAAATAGCACATTGTCAGCACCGGCAAACTAGCAATGCTCTCCTTCTTATTCCTGTAGTTTCGTTATTTACGGGTCAATTTTTTTCGTTCGAAATGTAAAATGGATGACCATAGAATTTCTCAATAGAATATAAAATTGAAAACTTTAGAAAGGATAGAGAAAATTGAGTTTACTTTGAATGGTCTGCCACAGGCAGATATCCTTATCATGCTCTTACGTAATACGACAGCTGCTGGAGTCATCAAACCCTGGCTTGGCCTCCAGGTTTGTCACGCCTGAGCAGAAAGTTTATTTGCAATGGACAAGTCCTTCGACTCCCAACTCCCAAACGACAAATATACGCACCCCACTTTGGGTATGCCCCAGTTGGGGACTCGCCTCAAACGAGGGATTGACGGCATGCCAGTTAAAGAAAGTTGAGACCAGTTGAAACCAGATGAAACCAGTTAAAACCAGTTGAAACTAGTACAACCAGTTGAGACCAGGTAAAACCATTTGAAACCAGAAAAAAAAAGTTAAGACCAGTCGAGAACAGTTGAGGCCAGTTGAAACAAGTTGAGACCAGTTAAAACCAGTTGACACCAGTTGAACCCAATTACAACCAGTTGAGTCCAGATGAAACCAATTGAAACCAGTTGAGACCCTTTCAAATTAGTTAAACCCAGATGAAACCAGTAAAAACCAGTTGAAACTAGTACAACTAGTTGAGATCAGTTAAAACCATTTGAAACCCGGAAAAAAGCAGTTAAAGGGAATGGCTGGTAACCGATCAGTGGGAATCAGTGGGAATGCTGAGGGATGATTGTTCCAATCCTTGTGGGATTCATTTAAGATTACATTATATATCTACTGTTGTGTGAAAATTATTTGCTTCAGAACGGTGTCATATTCAAGTAATGTGCAGATTAATGCCCCGTCACTGACCAGGGACGCTTACCTGGAAACATCAAACAGCACATTACTTGAATATGAGACCATTCTGAAGCAAATAATTTTCACACAAGAATAGATATGTAATGTACTCTTAAATGAATCCCCCAAGGATTGGAACAATCATCCCTCAGCATTCCCACTGATTCCCACTGATCAGTTACTAGCCATCCCCTTTAAGACCAGTTGAGACCAGTTCAAACCAGTTAAAACCAGCTGAGACCAGTTAAACCCAGTTCAAACCAGTTGAGGCCAGCTGAGACCAGTTGAAACCAGGTCAAACCAGTTGAGGCCAGCTGAAACCAGTCCAAATCAGTTGAGACCAGTTGAAACCAGTTCAAACCAGTTGAGACCAATTCAAAAGTTGAGACCAGTTGAAACCAGTCAAAACCAGTTGAGAGCAGTTCAAACCAGTTGAAACCAGTTTAAAAAGTTGAGACCAGTTTAAACCAGTTGATATCAGATGAAACCAGTTCAAACTAGTTGAGACCAGTTCAAACCAGTTGAAATCAGTTGAACCCATTTTAAACCTGTTGAGACCAGATCAAACCCGTTCAAACCGGATGAACCCAATTAAAATCAGTTGAGACCAGTTCAAACCAGTTAAAGCAAGTTAAAACCAGTTTAAATTAGTACAACCAGTTGAGACCAGGTAAAACCATTTGAAACCTGAAAAAAAACAGTTAAGACCAGTCGAGAACAGTTGAGGCCAGTTGAAACCAGTTGAGACCAGTTAAAACCAGTTGACACCAGTTGAACTCATTTAAAACCAGTTGAGTCCAGATGAAACCAATTGAAACCAGTTGAGACCCTTTGAAATTAGTTAAAACCAGATGAAACCAGTAAAAACCAGTTGAAACTAGTACAACCAGTTGAGATCAGTTAAAACCATTTGAAACCCGGAAAAAAAGCAGTTAAGACCAGTTGCGACCAGTTCAAACCAGTTAAAACCAGCTGAGACCAGTTGAACCCAGTTCAAACCAGTTAAAGCAAGTTGAGACCAGTTGAAACCAGATAAAACCAGTTAAAACCAGTTTAAATTAGTACAACCAGTTGAGACCAGGTAAAACCATTTGAAACCAGAAAAAAAAAACAGTTAAGACCAGTCGAGAACAGTTGAGGCCAGTTGAAACCAGTTGAGACCAGTTAAAACCAGTTGACACCAGTTGAACCCAATTAAAACCAGTTGAGTCCAGATGAAACCAATTGAAACCAGTTGAGACCCTTTGAAATTAGTTAAAACCAGATGAAACCAGTAAAAACCAGTTGAAACTAGTACAACCAGTTGAGATCAGTTAAAACCATTTGAAATCCGGAAAAAAAGCAGTTAAGACCAGTTGCGACCAGTTCAAACCAGTTAAAACCAGCTGAGACCAGTTGAACCCAGTTCAAACCAGTTGAGGCCAGCTGAGACCAGTTGAAACCAGTTCAAACCAGTTGAGGCCAGCTGAAACCAGTCCAAATCAGTTGAGACCAGTTGAAAACAGTTAAAACCAGTTGAGAGCAGTTCAAACCAGTTGAAACCAGATGAAACGAGTTCAAACCAGTTGAAACCAGTTAAAAAAAGTTGAGACCAGTTTAAACCAGTTGATATCAGATGAAACCAGTTCAAACTAGTTGAGACCAGTTCAAACCAGTTGAAATCAGTTGAACCCAATTAAAACCTGTTGAGACCAGACCAAACCCGTTCAAACCGGATGAACCCAATTAAAATCAGTTGAGACCAGTTCAAACCAGTTAAAACAAGTTGAGACCAGTTGAAACCAGATGAAACCAGTTAAAACCAGTTGAGAGCAGTTCAAACCAGTTGAAACCAGATGAAACCAGTTCAAACCAGTTTAAACCAGTTAAAACAAGTTGAGACCAGTTGAAACCAGATGAAACCAGTTAAAACCAGTTGAGAGCAGTTCAAACCAGTTGAAACCAGTTAAAAAAAGTTGAAACCAGTTCGAACCAGTTGAAATCAGATGAAACCAATTGAAACTAGTTGCGACCAGTTCAAACAAGTTGAAATCAGTTGAACCCAATTAAAACCAGTTGAGTCCAGATGAAACCAGTTGAAACCAGTTGAGACCATTTCAAATTAGTTGAAACCAGATGAAACCAGTTAAAACCAGTTGAAACTAGTACAACCAGTTGAGACCAGTTAAAACCATTTGAAACCAGAAAAAAAAACAGTTAAGACCAGTCGAGAACAGTTGAGACCAGTTAAAACCAGTTGACACCAGTTGAACCCAATTAAAACCAGTTGAGTCCAGATGAAACCAGTTGAAACCAGTTGAGACCAGTTAAAACCAGTTGACACCAGTTAGAAATAGTGATTCTATAGCATGACTTTACAAATTAAGATCAAAGTAGAAAATTGAGTTTACGATCATGTTTTCAAACGAAATTACTCTGTGTAATGACTATCAGTATTATAACGCTGATGAAATTGAATTAGCCCATGAAAGTTTCACTAAATTTCCAGTAAATTGGGTATTTGGTTGTAACGACGCTAAGAGAAACATCTTGCTAGTATATTCGATGTGGTTATACAAGGATAGAAAATTCCTTGTATTTGTTCTCTAGATTTCGTCGATTTTGTTACTCGCTAGAAATCTGTGCAAGGTTAGACAAAATGACAAAAATCCCCTATTGGGTAAATCGTATATTACATTGAAAACGGGTTTGAAACAGTTTCCAAAGTAAAACCGTCAAATTTACGTGCAAGGTAAACGAAATAATTCATTTTCAAGAAAGAGTGTGCTGTGAATTCAAGTAAATGATAAATGACCAATGTAAGAAGCATGATAGTCTATTGCCGTTTGCCACAAGTACAAAACTATTTGAAAGTAATAGAAGAAATGAAAGGCCTTTTTTCTTCTCTATCCTAATTGCGTGTCCTATGGTTTCTTATCTTTGCGTCATTACTACCAATGACGCAGAATATAGTAAATTATATGAAGCAATGTTTTCACACACCGCAATTTTGTTAATCTGGTAGAGAGCTCTTTCTTCTTTGTTGAAAGGAAACAAATCATTAAAAATGTGAATTTAGTTTTCATTTCTGATGACACAAATCACACAAGTTTAAAAGAAACTGCATAATACAAGAACATAGTGATTCTACAGCATGACTTTACAAATTAGGATCGCACAATTTGGTTCACGATTGTGGTTTCAAAGTCTGTGTAATGAGTCTCGGCATTATAACGGTGCTGAAATCGAACTAGCAGAATTTTGGAAGTTTCATTGAATTTACGGTAAATTGGGTATTTGGCGGTAACGACGCAAAGTAGGGTAACATCGGAGAAAGAAATCAGTTACTGGGTGAATCGTACATGACACGTTCCCAGTGGTATAAAACCGTTAAATTTTGGTGCAAGATGTACTAAATGATTGGTTATCAAGAAAGAGAACGCTATGAATTACAATGTACATTTCATTGAAAACGGGTTCGAAACCGTTTCCAACGTAAAACCGTCAAATTTTCGTGCAAGGTAAAAGAAATAATCAATTTTCAAGAAAAAATGTGACAAGTGAACAATTGCACATTACATTGAAAACGGACTTGAACCCATTCCCAACATGTAAAACCGTTAAAAATCTCGTGCAAGGTATACGAAATGATTGATTATCAAGAAACAGAACACTATGAACTCGTGAATGACAAATTACCAATTTTAGATGCTTGATAGTCTAATTACTTCCAGATTGCCACAAGTTTCAAAGAATTTGAAAGTAATAGAGAGAATGAAATGCCCTTTTTCTTCTCTATCTGTAATTGCTTGTCCTATGGTTTCTTATTTTTGCGTCATTACTACCAATGACGCAATGTATAGTAAATTATATGTAACAACATATGTAACACAGCGCGAATTTTGTGAATTAGGTACAAAGCTCTTTCTTCTTTGTTGAAAGGAAACAAATCATTGAATTGGGAATTTCTTTCTTCTTTGTTGAAAAGGAAACAAATCATTGAATTGGGAATTTCTTTCTTCTTTGTTGAAAGCAAACAAATCATTGAATTGGGAATTTCGTTTTCATTTCTTATAAGGCAAGTCACAAATTTAAAAGAAACTATGTGAATACAAGAAAATACTGATTCCATAGCATGACTTTACAAATGAAGAGCAAAGTAGACAATTTGGTTCACAATCATGTTTTAAAACGAAATGAGTGTGTGTAATGACTCTCGGTGTTATAACGGTGATGAAATCGAATTAGCCCATAATGAAAGTTTCACGGAATTTCCAGTAAATTGGGTATTTGGTAGTAACGACGCAAAGTAGAGGAACATCGGGCAAGTATATTCGATCTGGTATGCAAGGAGAGAAAATTCCTTGTATTTGTTCTGTCAATTTCGTCGATTTTGTTACTCGTTACAAAATCTGTGCAAGGTTCGACAAAATGACAAAAATCCGTTATTGGGTAAATCAAAAAAAAAAAAAAAATCAAAAAAGTATTTGAAAGTAATAGAACGAATGAAAGGCCTTTGGCAGTAACGACGCAAAATAAAGAAACATCGGAGAAAGAAATCCGTACTGGGTGAATCGTACATGGCATTGAAATCGGGCTTAAACCCGTTCCCAATGTGTAAAACCGCTAAATGTTCGTGCAAGGTGTACTAAATAGTTGGTTATCAAGAAAGAGAACGCTATGAATTCAAGTGAATAACAAGTGACAGCTGTACATTACATTGAAAACGGGCTTGAACCCGTTCCCAACGTGTAAAACCGTTAAAATTTCGTGCAAGGTACTAAAATAATTGATTATCAAGAAAGAGAACGCTATGAATTCGTGAATAACAAATTACCAATTTTAGATGCTTGATAATCTAATTACTTGCAGTATGCCACAAATACCAAAGAATTTGAAAGTAATAGAGCGAATGAAATGCCCTTTTTCTTCTCTATCTTTGATTCCGTGTCCTGCGGTTTTTGTCCTTTGTGTCTTTGCCAATGACGCAATGTATATTAAATTATGTGTAACAACATATGTAACACAGCACGAATTTTGTGAATTAGGTGCAAAGCTCTTTCTTCTTTGTTGAGAGGAAACAAATCATTGAATTCGGACTTTCTTTTTCATTTCTCTTATGACGCATTCACAAGTTTTAAAGAAACTGCGTGAATACAAGAAAATAGTGATTCTATAGAATGACTTTACAAATTAAGATCAAAATAGACAATTTGGTTCACGATCATGTTTTAAAACAAAATTATTCTGTGTAATGATTCTCGAACGGTGATGAGATCGAACTAGCCCATAATGAAAATTTCACTAAATTTCCAGTAAATTGGGTATTTGGTAGCAACGACGCTAAGTAGAGAAACATCGGTATATTCGATCTGGTATGTAAGGAGAGAAAGTTCCTTGTATTTGTTTTGTCGATTTCGTCGATTTTGTTACTTGCTAGAAATCTGTGCAAGGTTCGACAAAACAAAAATAAGTTATTAGGTAAATCGTACATTACGTTGAAATAGGTTTGAAACCATTTCCAACGTAAAAGCGTCAATTTTTCGTGCAACGTAAACGAAATAATTAATTTTCAAGAAAGACTGTGCTGTGAATTCAAGTAAATGATAAATGACCAGTGTAAGATGCATGATAGTCTATTGCCGTTTGCCACAAGTACTAAAGTATTTGAAAGTAATAGAACGAATGAAATGCCTTTTTTCTTCTCTATCCTTTAATTGCGTGTCCTATGGTTTCTTATCTTTGCGTCATTACAACCAATAACGCAATGTATAGTAAATTATATGTAACAATGTTTTTCACACACCGCGAATTATGTGAATCTGGTAGAAAAGCTCTTTCTTCTTTCTTGAAAGGAAACAAATCATTAAAAATTTTGTTTTCTGTGTAATGAGTGTCGGCATTATAACGGTGCTGAAATCGAATTAGCAGAATTTTCGTTTCATTGAATTTACGGTAAATTGTGTATTTGGCAGTAACGACGCAAAGTAGAGAAACATCGGAGAAAGAAATCCGTTACTGGGTGAATCGTACATGACATTGAAATCGGGCTTGAACCTGTTCCCAATGGTATAAAACCGTTAAATTTGCGTGCAAGGTGCACTAGATAATTGGTTATCAAGAAAGAGAACGCTATGAATTCAAGTGAATGACAAATGAACAATTGTACATTACATTGAAAACGGGCTTGAACCCATTCCCAACGTGTAAAACCGTTAAAATTTCGGGCAAGGTATACGAAAAAATTGATTATCAAAAAAGGGAACGTTATGAATTCGTGAATGACAAATGACCAATTTTAGATGCTTGATAGTCTAATTACTTCCAGATTGCCACAAGTACCAAAGAATTTTAAAGTAATAGAGCGAATGAAATGCCCTTTTTCTTCTCTATCTTTAATTGCGTGTCCTATGGTTTCTTATCTTTGCGTCATTACTTAAAATGACGCAATGTATAGTGATTTATATGTAACGAAATATGTAACAAAGCGCGAATTTTGTGAATTTATTACAAAGCTCTTTGTTGAAAGGAAACATATCTTGAATTTCGTTTTCATTTCTTATGACGCAATTCACAAGTTTAAATGAAACTGCGTAAATACAAGAAAATAGTGATTCTATAGCATGACTTTACAAATTAAGATCAAAGTAGACAATTTGGTTCACAATCATGTTTTAAAACGAAATGAGTCCGTGTAATGACTCTCGGTGTTATAACGGAAGATGAAATCGAATTAGCCCATAATGAAAGTTTCACGGAATTTCCAGTAAATTGGGTATTTGGTAGTAACGACGCAAAGTAGAGAAACATCGGACAAGTATATTCGATCTGGTATGCAAGGAGAGAAAATTCCTGGTATTTGTTCTGTCGATTTCGTCGATTTTGTTACTCGTTACAAATCTGTGCAAGGTTCGACAAAATTACAAAAATCCGTTATTGAGTAAATCGCACATTACTTTGAAAACGGGTTTGAAACCGTTTTCAACGTAAAACCGTCAAATTTTCGTGCAAGTAAACGAAATCATTATTTTTCAAATAAGAGTGTGTTATGAATTGTAGTTTGCCACAAGAACCAAAGTATTTGAAAGTAATAGAACGTGATAGTAATAGAAAGAAGAAAGTAATAGTAATAGAAAGGCCTTTTTTTCTTCTCTATCCTTTAATTGCGTGTCGTAGGGTGTCTTCTCTTTGCGTCATTACTACCAATGACGTAAAATAAAGTAAATTATATGTAGCAATGTTTTTATTCACCACGAATTTCATCTGGTAGAGAGCTCTTCCCTCTTTGTTGAAAGGAAACAAATCATTGAATTGGTAATTTCGTTTTCCTTTCTTATGACGCAATTCACAAGTTTAAAAGAAACTGCGTGAATACAAGAAAATAGTGATTCTATAGCATAACTTTACAAATTAAGATCAAAGTAGATAATTTGGTTCACAATCATGTTTTAAAACGAAATGAGTCTGTGTAATGACTCTCGGTGTTATAACGGTGATGAAATCGAATTAGCTCATAATGAAAGTTTCACTTAATTTCAAGTAAATTTGGTATTTGGTAGCAAACGACGCAAAGTAGAGAAACATCGGGCAAGTATATTCCATGTGTTATACAAGGAGAGAAAATTCCTTGTATTTGTTCTGTTGATTTCGTCGATTCTGTTACTCGCTAGAAATCTGTGGAAGGTTAGACAAAATCCGTTATTGGGTAAATCGTACATTACATTGAAAACGGGTTCGAAACCGTTTCCAACGTAAAACCGTCAAATTTTCGTGCAAGGTAAGAGAAATAATCAATTGTCAAGATAAGAGTGTGTTAGGAATTCAGGTGAATGATAGATGACCAATATAAGATGCTTGATAGTCTATTGTAGTTTGCCACAAGTACCAAAGTATTTGAAAGTAATAGAACGAATGAAATGCCTTTTTTTCTTCTCTATCCTTTAATTGCGTGTCGTAGGGTTTCTTATCTTTGCGTCATTACTACCAATGACATAAAATATAGCAAATTATATGTAGCAATGTTTTCATTCACCGCGAATTTTGTAAATCTGGAAGAGAGCTCTTCCCTCTTTGTTGAAAGGAAACAAATCATTGAATTGGGAATTTCGTTTTCCTTTCTTATGACGCAATTCACAAGTTTAAAAGAAACTGCGTGAATACAAGAAAATGTTATAGCATGACTTTACAAATTAAGATCAAAGTAGACAATTTGGTTCACAATCATGTTTTAAAACGAAATGAGTCCGTGTAATGACTCTTGGTGTTATAACGGTGATGAAATCGAATTAGCCCATAATGAAAGTTTCACGGAATTTCCAGTAAATTGGGTATTTGATAGTAACGACGCAAAGTAGAGAAACATCGGGCAAGTATATTCGATCTGGCATGCAAGGAGAGAAAATTCCTGGTATTTGTTCTGTCGATTTCGTCGATTTTGTTACTCGTTACAAATCTGTGCAAGGTTCGTCAAATGCCTTCCGAAGATCTATGAATTCAACTCCAGAAATTTGATTATCTATATTCAAAGACCACTGATTCACAAGTTTTGCAAGAGCAGTTGATGTGGAATGAAATGGTCTGAAACCAGATTGATTAGGGTGTAATAAATCATTCGCATTCATGAATTCGCTCAGTTGTTGATGTACGGTCCTTTCGATAATTTTACTCACTGTTGGTAAGATTGAGATGGGGCGATAGTTATTCAACGAAAAAATATCTCCTGCTTTAAATATTGGTACTACAAGAGCCTTTTTCCATTCATGTGGAACAACTCCCGTAGACAGGGATTTGTTAATAATATCGCAAAGAGATTCTGCAATAACATTCTTTGTCATCTTTAAAAGTTTGTAGCCGATGTGACCTTCTCCGGTTGCTTTATCTATGCCAAGAAGCTCGAACTGTCTAAATACAAAATCTCTCGTTATCATACTTAATTTAAATTGAGAATGAGAAGGAACAAAGCCTTTGTCCTCATCTAATATCATTTGAGAAGTATTTCCCTGCAGATCTTTTGTAATTTTAGTAGCATTAGATATGAAAAAATTGTTGAATGCTTCAGCAATACTTGCGTTGTCCGATACTTCTGCATCATCAACCTTTATGGTATTGGGAGAAATGGGTGATGATTTAGGCGTAAATTCCCTCAAGCTCTTCCACATTTTTTTACTGCTGTTACGATTTTGTAAAATTTGGTCAGTGTTATACTGTTTTTTTCTTATTCTCATGAGATGAGTAACTTTGTTTTTTAGATATTTATAGGTATTCCAAAGATCATTGCTGTTGTTAGTTTTAGGAGCTTTGAGAACTTTATCACGTTCCGTCATGAGCTTAACAACCTCATCAGATATCCATGGACATGCATGTTTTCTTATCCGCTTTTTGCGCAAAGGTATATGCTTGTTGACAACATTATTGAAAAGAGTCAACCACATATCCCACGTATCATCAACGTCGTCTATATCTTTTATGACCTGCCACGGAGCACTTCTCAAATCACTATAAAATTCCTCCTCATTAAGATTTATTAATGAGCGAAATTACGCACATTCAGATTTTTGATGGATCTTTGCACTGAAGTCCCGAATAGCATATACCAAATAATGATCACTAATGCTAGTCTCAAATATTCCCCATTCACTGTAAAGTTCTTTGATACAAATATCAAATCAATTAAAGTAAAAGCAGTAAAAGTAGAAGCAGTATTTGTAACTGACTTGGTCCGTACATATTTGTATAAAACATAACTTTTTCGGCATTCACATCATGTTGGTGTGGCATATAATTACAATTGAAATCACCTAATATAATACTGTACAACTCATATGTTCCGAGAGAGCAGAGTCCAAAGTCCTCTCTAATTCGTCAAAGAAATCAGCGTGAGAATTCGGAGGTCTGTAAAATTCCCCTACAAGGATGGAAGGCTTATTTGGATAATTCAATTCAAACCAAAGGCATTCTAAAATAGATGAATTCAAATCGTCTCTTATTTTAGAGTTGAATCTTTTGGAAATATATACAGCCACAACGCCACCATGTCTTGTACGGTCTCTATCTAACAAACCAGTTAAAGCAAGTTGAGACCAGTTGAAACCAGATGAAACCAGTTAAAACCAGTTGAAACTAGTACAACCAGTTGAGACCAGGTAAAACCATTTGAAACCAGAAAAAAACAGTTAAGACCAGTCGAGAACAGTTGAGGCCAGTTGAAACCAGTTGAGACCAGTTAAAACCAGTTGACACCAGTTGAACCCAATTAAAACCAGTTGAGTCCAGATGAAACCAATTGAAACCAGTTGAGACCCTTTCAAATTAGTTAAAACCAGATGAAACCAGTAAAAACCAGTTGAAACTAGTACAACCAGTTGAGATCAGTTAAAACCAGATGAAACCCGGAAAAAAAGCAGTTAAGACCAGTTGAGACCAGTTCAAACCAGTTAAAACCAGCTGAGACCAGTTGAACCCAGTTCAAACCAGTTGAGGCCAGCTGAGACCAGTTGAAACCAGTTCAAACCAGTTGAGGCCAGCTGAAACCAGTCCAAATCAGTTGAGACCAGTTGAAACCAGTTAAAACCAGTTGAGACCAGTTGAAACCAGTTAAAACCAGTTGAGAGCAGTTCAAACCAGTTGAAACCAGATGAAACGAGTTCAAACCAGTTGAAACCAGTTAAAAAAAGTTGAGACCAGTTTAAACCAGTTGATATCAGATGAAATCAGTTCAAACTAGTTGAGACCAGTTGAAACCAGTTGAAATCAATTGAACCCAATTAAAACCTGTTGAGACCAGATCAAACCCGTTCAAACCGGATGAACCCAATTAAAGTCAGTTGAGACCAGTTCAAACCAGTTAAAGCAAGTTGAGACCAGTTAAAACCAGATGAAACCAATTGAAACCAGTTGAGACCCTTTCAAATTAGTTAAAACCAGATGAAACCAGTAAAAACCAATTGAAACTAGTACAACCAGTTGAGATCAGTTAAAACCAGATGAAACCCAGAAAAAAAGCAGTTAAGACCAGTTGAGACCAGTTCAAACCAGTTAAAACCAGCTGAGACCAGTTGAACCCAGTTCAAACCAGTTGAGGGCAGCTGAGACCAGTTCAAACCAGTTCAAACCAGTTGAGGCCAGCTGAAACCAGTCCAAATCAGTTGAGACCAGTTGAAACCAGTTAAAACCAGTTGAGACAAATTCACAAGTTGAGACCAGTTGAAACCAGTTAAAACCAGTTGAGAGCAGTTCAAACCAGTTGAAACCAGATGAAACGAGTTCAAACCAGTTGAAACCAGTTTAAAAAGTTGAGACCAGTTTAAACCAGTTGATATCAGATGAAACCAGTTCAAACTAGTTGAGACCAGTTCAAACCAGTTGAAATCAGTTGAACCCAATTAAAACCTGTTGAGACCAGAACAAACCCGTTCAAACCGGATGAACCCAATTAAAATCAGTTGAGACCAGTTCAAACCAGTTAAAAAGGTTGAGACCAGTTAAAACCAGATGAAACCAGTTAAAACCAGTTGAGAGCAGTTCAAACCAGTTGAAACCAGATGAAACCAGTTCAAACCAGTTTAAACCAGTTAAAGAAAGTTAAGACAAGTTTAAACCAGTTGATATCAGATGAAACTAGTTCAAACTAGTTGAGACCAATTCAAACCAGTTGAAATCAGTTGAACCCAATTAAAACCTGTTGAGACCAGATCAAACCCGTTCAAACGGGATGAACCCAATTAAAATCAGTTGAGACCAGTTCAAACCAGTTAAAACAAGTTGAGACCAGTTAAAACCAGATGAAACCAGTTAAAACCAGTTGAGAGCAGTTCAAACCAGTTGAAACCAGATGAAACCAGTTCAAACCAGTTTAAACCAGTTAAAAAAAGTTGAGACCAGATCAAACCAGTTGAAATCAGTTGAAACCAGTTAAAACCAGTTGAGACCAGTTCAAACCAGTTAAAGCAAGTTGAGACCAGTTGAAACCAGATGAAACCAGTTAAAACTAGTTGAAACTAGTACAACCAGTTGAGACCAGGTAAAACCATTTGAAACCAGATAAAAACAGTTAAGACCAGTCGAGAACAGTTGAGGCCAGTTGAAACCAGTTGAGACCAGTTAAAACCAGTTGACACCAGTTGAACCCAATTAAAACCAGTTGAGTCCAGATGAAACCAATTGAAACCAGTTGAGACCCTTTGAAATAAGTTAAAACCAGATGAAACCAGTAAAAACCAGTTGAAACTAGTACAACCAGTTGAGATCAGTTAAAACCATTTGAAACCCGGAAAAAAAAGCAGTTAAGACCAGTTGAGACCAGTTCAAACCAGTTAAAACCAGCTGAGACCAGTTTAACCCAGTTCAAACCAGTTGAGGCCAGCTGAGACCAGTTGAAACCAGTTCAAACCAGTTGAGGCCAGCTGAAACCAGTCCAAATCAGTTGAGACCAGTTGAAATCAGTTAAAACCAGTTGAGAGCAGTTCAAACCAGTTGAAACCAGATGAAACGAGTTCAAACCAGTTGAAACCAGTTAAAAAAAGTTAAGACCAGTTTAAACCAGTTGATATCAGATGAAACCAGTTCAAACTAGTTGAGACCAGTTCAAACCAGTTGAAATCAGTTGAACCCAATTAAAACCTGTTGAGACCAGATCAAACCCGTTAAAACCAGATGAACCCAATTAAAATCAGTTGAGACCAGTTCAAACCATTTAAAACAAGTTGAGAGCAGTTAAAACCAGATGAAACCAGATGAAACCAGTTCAAACCAGTTTGAACCAGTTAAAACAAGTTGAGACCAGTTGAAACAAGATGAGACCAGTTAAAACCAGTTGAGAGCAGTTCAAACCAGTTGAAACCAGATGAAACCAGTTCAAACCAGTTTAAACCAGTTAAAAAAAGTTGAGACCAGTTCAAACCAGTTGAAATCAGATGAAACCAATTGAAACTAGTTGAGACCAGTTCAAACCAGTTGAAATCAGTTGAACCCAGTTAAAACCAGTTGAGACCAGTTCAAACCAGTTAAAGCAAGTTAAGACCAGTTGAAACCAGATGAAACCAGATGAAGCCAGCTGAGACCAGTTGAAGCCAGTTCAAACCAGTTGAGGCCAGCTGAAACCAGTCCAAATCAGTTGAAACCAGATGAAACCAGTTCAAACCAGTTTAAACCAGTTAAAACAAGTTGAGACCAGTTGAAACCAGATGAAACCAGTTAAAACCAGTTGAGAGCAGTTCAAACCAGTTGAAACCAGATGAAACCAGTTCAAACCAGTTTAAACCAGTTAAAAAAAGTTGAGACCAGATCAAACCAGTTGAAATCAGTTGAACCCAGTTAAAACCAGTTGAGACCAGTTCAAACCAGTTAAAGCAAGTTGAGACCAGTTGAAACCAGATGAAACCAGTTAAAACCAGTTGAAACTAGTACAACCAGTTGAGACCAGGTAAAACCATTTGAAACCAGAAAAAAACAGTTAAGACCAGTCCAGAACAGTTGAGGCCAGTTGAAACCAGTTGAGACCAGTTAAAACCAGTTGACACCAGTTGAACCCAATTAAAACCAGTTGAGTCCAGATGAAACCAATTGAAACCAGTTGAGACCCTTTGAAATAAGTTAAAACCAGATGAAACCAGTAAAAACCAGTTGAAACTAGTACAACCAGTTGAGATCAGTTAAAACCATTTGAAACCCGGAAAAAAAGCAGTTAAGACCAGTTGAAACCAGTTCAAACCAGTTCAAACCAGCTGAGACCAGTTGAACCCAGTTCAAACCAGTTGAGGCCAGCTGAGACCAGTTGAAACCAGTTGAAACCAGTTGAGGCCAGCTGAAACCAGTCCAAATCAGTTGAGACCAGTTGAAATCAGTTAAAACCAGTTGAGAGCAGTTCAAACCAGTTGAAACCAGATGAAACGAGTTCAAACCAGTTGAAACCAGTTAAAAAAAGTTGAGACCAGTTTAAACCACTTGATATCAGATGAAACCAGTTCAAACTAGTTGAGACCAGGTCAAACCAGTTGAAATCAGTTGAACCCAATTAAAACCTGTTGAGACCAGATCAAACCCGTTCAAACCGGATGAACCCAATTAAAATCAGTTGAGACCAGTTCAAACCAGTAAAAACAAGTTGAGACCAGTTAAATCCAGATGAAACCAGATGAAGCCAGTTGAGAGCAGTTCAAACCAGATAAGCCAGTTAAAACAAGCTGAGACTAGTTGAAACCAGATGAAACCAGTTAAAACCAGTTGAGAGCAGTTCAAACCAGTTGAAACCAGATGAAACCAGTTCAAACCAGTTTAAACCAGTTAAAAAAAGTTGAGACCAGTTCAAACCAGTTGAAATCAGATGAAACCAATTGAAACTAGTTGAGACCAGTTCAAACCAGTTGAAATCAGTTGAACCCAGTTAAAACCAGTTGAGACCAGTTCAAACCAGTTAAAGGAAGTTGAGACCAGTTGAAACCAGATGAAACCAGATGAAGCCAGTTGAGAGCAGTTCAAACCAGATAAACCAGTTAAAACAAGTTGAGACTAGTTGAAACCAGATGAAACCAGTTAAAACCAGTTGAGAGCAGTTCAATCAGTTGAAACCAGATGAAACCAGTTCAAACCAGTTTAAACCAGTTAAAAAAAGTTGAGATCAGTTCAAACCAGTTGAAATCAGATGAAACCAATTGAAACTAGTTGAGACCAGTTCAAACCAGTTGAAATCAGTTGAACCCAGTTAAAACCAGTTGAGACCAGTTCAAACCAGTTAAAGCAAGTTGAGACCAGTTGAAACCAGATGAAACCAGTTAAAACCAGTTGAAATTAGTACAACCAGTTGAGACCAGGTAAAACCATTTGAAACCAGAAAAAAACAGTTAAGACCAGTCGAGAATAGTTGAGGCCAGTTGAAACCAGTTGAGACCAGTTAAAACCAGTTGACACCAGTTGAACCCAATTACAACCAGTTGAGTCCAGATGAAACCAATTGAAACCAGTTGAGACCCTTTCAAATTAGTTAAAACCAGATGAAACCAGTAAAAACCAGTTGAAACTAGTACAACCAGTTGAGATCAGTTAAAACCATTTGAAACCCGGAAAAAAAGCAGGTAAGACCAGTTGAGACAAGTTCAAGCCAGTAAAAACCAGCTGAGACCAGTTGAACCCAGTTGAACCCAATTAAAACCAGTTGAGTCCAGATGAAACCAATTGAAACCAGTTGAGATCCTTTCAAATTAGTTAAAACCAGATGAAACCAGTAAAAACCAGTTGAAACTAGTACAACCAGTTGAGATCAGTTAAAACCATTTGAAACCCGGCAAAAAAGCAGGTAAGACCAGTTGAGGCCAGTTGAAACCAGTAAAAACCAGCTGAGACCAGTTGACACCAGTTGAACCCAATAAAAACCAGTTGAGTCCAGATAAAACCAATTGAAACCAGTTGAGACCCTTTCAAATTAGTTAAAACCAGATGAAACCAGTAAAAACCAGTTGAAACTAGTACAACCAGTTGAGATCAGTTAAAACCATTTGAAACCCGGAAAAAAGCAGGTAAGACCAGTTGAGACAAGTTCAAACCAGTAAAAACCAGCTGAGACCAGCTGACACCAGTTGAACCCAATTAAAACCAGTTGAGTCCAGATGAAACCAATTGAAACCAGTTGAGACCCTTTCAAATTAGTTAAAACCAGATGAAACCAGTAAAAACCAGTTGAAACTAGTACAACCAGTTGAGATCAGTTAAAACCATTTGAAACCCGGAAAAAAAGCAGGTAAGACCAGTTGAAACCAGTTCAAACCAGTTGAAACCAGATGAAACGAGTTCAAACCAGTTGAAACCAGTTAAAAAAAGTTGAGACCAGGTTCAACCAGTTGATATCAGATGAAACCAGTTCAAACTAGTTGAGACCAGGTCAAACCAGTTGAAATCATTTGAAGCCAATTAAAACCTGTTGAGACCAGATCAAACCCGTTCAAATCGGATGAACCCAATTAAAATCAGTTGAGACCAGTTCAAACCAGTTAAAACAAGTTGAGACCAGTTAAAACCAGATGAAACCAGTTAAAACCAGTTGAGAGCAGTTCAAACCAGTTGAAACCAGATGAAACCAGTTCAAACCAGTTTAAACCAGTTAAAAAAAGTTGAGACCAGTTCAAACCCGTTCAAACTGGATGAACCCAATTAAAATCAGTTGAGATCAGTTCAAACCAGTAAAAACAAGTTGAGACCTGTTAAAACCAGATGAAACCAGATGAAGCCAGTTGAGAGCAGTTCAAACCAGATAAACCAGTTAAAACCAGTTGAGACTAGTTGAAACCAGATGAAACCAGTTAAAACCAGTTGAGAGCAGTTGAAACCAGATGAAACCAGTTCAAACCAGTTTAAACCAGTTAAAAAAATTTGAGACCAGTTCAAACCAGTTGAAATCAGATGAAACCAATTGAAACTAGTTGAGACCAGTTCAAACCAGTTGAAATCAGTTGAACCCAGTTAAAATCAGTTGAGACCAGTTCAAACCAGTTAAAGCAAGTTGAGACCAGTTGAAACCAGATAAAACCAGATGAAGCCAGTTGAGAGCAGTTCACACCAGATAAACCAGTTAAAACAAGTTGAGACTAGTTGAAACCAGATGAAACCAGTTAAAACCAGTTGAGAGCAGTTCAAACCAGTTGAAACCAGATGAAACCAGTTCAAACCAGTTTAAACCAGTTAAAAAACAGTTGAGACCAGTTCAAACCAGTTGAAATCAGATGAAACCAATTGAAACTAGTTGAGACCAGTTCAAACCAGTTGAAATCAGTTGAACCCAGTTAAACCAGTTGAGACCAGTTCAAACCAGTTAAAGCAAGTTGAGACCAGTTGAAACCAGATGAAACCAGTTAAAACCAGTTGAAATTAGTACAACCAGTTGAGACCAGGTAAAACCATTTGAAACCAGAAAAAAAAACAGTTAAGACCAGTCGAGAACAGTTGAGGCCAGTTGAAACCAATTGAAACCAGTTGAGACCCTTTCAAATTAGTTAAAACCAGATGAAACCAGTAAAAACCAGTTGAAACTAGTACAACCAGTTGAGATCAGTTAAAACCATTTGAAACCCGGAAAAAAAGCAGGTAAGACCAGTTGAGACAAGTTCAAACCAGTAAAAACCAGCTGAGACCAGTTGAACCCAGTTGAACCCAATTAAAACCAGTTGAGTCCAGATGAAAACAATTGAAACCAGTTGAGACCCTTTCAAATTAGTTAAAACCAGATGAAACCAGTAAAAACCAGTTGAAACTAGTACAACCAGTTGAGATCAGTTAAAACCATTTGAAACTCGGAAAAAAAGCAGGTAAGACCAGTTGAGACAAGTTCAAACCAGTAAAAACCAGCTGAGACCAGTTGACACCAGTTGAACCTAATTAAAACCAGTTGAGTCCAGATGAAACCAATTGAAACCAGTTGAGACCAGTTGAAACCAGTTGAGACCAGGTAAAACCAGTTGACACCAGTTGAACCCAATTAAAACCAGTTGAGTCCAGATGAAACCAATTGAAACCAGTTGAGACCCTTTCAAATTAGTTAAAACCAGATCAAACCAGTAAAAACCAGTTGAAACTAGTACAACCAGTTGAGATCAGTTAAAACCATTTGAAACCCGGAAAAAAAGCAGTTAAGACCAGTTGAGACAAGTTCAAACCAGTAAAAACCAGCTGAGACCAGTTGAACCCAGTTGAGGTCAGCTGAGACCAATTGAACCCAGTTCAAACCAGTTGAGGCCAGCTGAGACCAGTTGTAACCAGATCAAACCAGTTGAGGCGAGCTGAAACCAGTCCAAATCAGTTGAGACCAGTTGAAACCAGTTCAAACCAGTTGAGACCAATTCAAAAGTTGAGACCAGTTGAAATCAGTTAAAACCAGTTGAGAGCAGTTCAAACCAGTTCAAACCAGATGAAACGAGTTCAAACCAGTTGAAACCAGTTAAAAAAACAGTTGAGACCAGGTTAAACCAGTTGATATCAGATGAAACCAGTTCAAACTAGTTGAGACCAGGTCAAACCAGTTGAAATCATTTGAACCCAATTAAAACCTGTTGAGACCAGATCAAACCCGTTCAAACGGGATGAACCCAATTAAAATCAGTTGAGACCAGTTCAAACCAGTTAAAACAAGTTGAGACCAGTTAAAACCAGATGAAACCAGTTAAAACCAGTCGAGAGCAGTTCAAACCAGTTGACACCAGATGAAACCAGTTAAAGCAAGTTGAGACCAGTTGAAACCAGATGAAACCAGTTAAAACCAGTTGAGAGCAGTTCAAACCAGTTGAAACCAGATGAAACCAGTTAAAACCAGTTTAAACCAGTTAAGAAAGGTTGAGACCAGTTCAAACCAGTTGAAATTAGATGAAACCAATTGAAACTAGTTGAGACCAGTTCAAACCAGTTGAAATCAGTTGAACCCAGTTAAAACCAGTTGAGACCTGTTCAAACCAGTTAAAGAAAGTTGAGACCAGTTGAAACCAGATGAAACCAGTTAAAACCAGTTGAAACTAGTACAACCAGTTGAGACCAGGTAAAACCATTTGAAACCAGAAAAAAAGAGTTAAGACCAGTCGAGAACAGTTGAGGCCAGTTGAAACTAGTTGACACCAGTTGAACCCAATTACAACCAGTTGAGTCCAGATGAAACCAATTGAAACCAGTTGAGACCCTTTCAAATTAGTTAAAACCAGTTGAAAGCAGTTCAAACCAGTTTAAACCAGATGAAACCAGTTGAAACCAGTTTGAACCAGTTAAAACAAGTTGAGACCAGTTGAAACAAGATGAAACCAGTTAAAACCAGTTGAGAGCAGTTCAAACCAGTTGAAACCAGATGAAACCAGTTCAAACCAGTTTAAACGAGTTAAAAAAAAGTTGAGACCAGTTCAAAGCAGTTGAAATCAGATGAAACAAATTGAAACTAGTTGAGACCAGTTCAAACCAGTTGAAATCAGTTGAACCCAGTTAAAACTAGTTGAGACCAGTTCAAACCAGTTAAAGCAAGTTGAGACCAGTTGAAACCAGATGAAACCAGTTAAAACCAGTTGAGAGCAGTTCAAACCAGTTGAAACCAGATGAAACCAGTTGAAACTAGGACAACCATTTGAGACCAGGTAAAACCAGTTGAGACCAATTCAAAAGTTGAGACCAGTTGAAACCAGTCAAAACCAGTTGAGAGCAGTTCAAACCAGTTGAAACCAGTTAAAAAAGGTTGAGACCAGTTTAAACCAGTTGATATCAGATGAAACCAGTTCAAACTAGTTGAGACCAGTTCAAACCAGTTGAAATCAGTTGAACCCAATTAAAACCTGTTGAGACCAGATCAAACCCGTTCAAACCGGATGAACCCAATTAAAATCAGTTGAGACCAGTTCAAACCAGTTAAAACAAGTTGAGACCAGTTAAAACCAGATGAAACCAGTTAAAACCAGTTGAGAGCAGTTCAAACCAGTTGAAACCAGATGAAACCCGTTCAAACCAGTTTAAACCAGTTAAAACAAGTTGAGACCAGTTGAAACAAGATGAAACCAGTTAAAACCAGTTGAGAGCAGTCAAACCAGTTGAAACCAGATGAAACCAGTTCAAACCAGTTTAAACCAGTTAAAAAAAGTTGAGACCAGTTCAAACCAGTTGAAATCAGATGAAACCAATTGAAACTAGTTGAGACCAGTTCAAACCAGTTGAAATCAGTTGAACCCAGTTAAAACCAGTTGAGACCAGTTCAAAGCAGTTAAAGAAAGTTGAGACCAGTTGAAACCAGATGAAACCAGTTAATACCAGTTGAAACTAGTACAACCAGTTGAGACCAGTTAAAACCATTTGAAACCAGAAAAAAAAGTTAAGACCAGTCGAGAACAGTTGAGGCCAGTTGGAACAAGTTGAGACCAGTTAAAACCAGTTGACACCAGTTGAACCCAATTACAACCAGTTGAGTCCAGATGAAACCAATTGAAACCAGTTGAGACCCTTGCAAATTAGTTAAAACCAGATGAAACCAGTAAAAACCAGTTGAAACTAGTACAACTAGTTGAGATCAGTTAAAACCATTTGAAACCCGGAAAAAAAGCAGTTAAATGGAATGGCTAGTAACCGATCAGTGGGAATCAGTGGGAATGCTGAGGGATGATTGTTCCAATCCTTGTGGGATTCATTTAAGATTACATTATATATCTACTGTTGTGTGAAAATTATTTGCTTCAGAACGGTCTCATATTCAAGTAATGTGCAGATTAATGCCCCGTCACTGACCAGGGACGCTTACCTGGAAACATCAAACTGCACATTACTTGAATATGAGACCATTCTGAAGCAAATAATTTTCACACAAGAATAGATATGTAATGTACTCTTAAATGAATCCCCCAAGGATTGGAACAATCATCCCTCAGCATTCCCACTGATTCCCACTGATCAGTTACTAGCCATCCCCTTTAAGACCAGTTGAGACCAGTTCAAACCAGTTAAAACCAGCTGAGACCAGTTGAACCCAGTTCAAACCAGTTGAGGCCAGCTGAGACCAGTTGAAACCAGGTCAAACCAGTTGAGGCCAGCTGAAACCAGTCCAAATCAGTTGAGACCAGTTGAAACCAGTGCAAACCAGTTGAGACCAATTCAAAAGTTGAGACCAGTTGAAACCAGTCAAAACCAGTTGAGAGCAGTTCAAACCAGTTGAAACCAGTTAAAAAGGTTGAGACCAGTTTAAACCAGTTGATATCAGATGAAACCAGTTCAAACTAGTTGAGACCAGTTCAAACCAGTTGAAATCAGTTGAACCCATTTAAAACCTGTTGAGACCAGATCAAACCCGTTCAAACCGGATGAACCCAATTAAAATCAGTTGAGACCAGTTCAAACCAGTTAAAACAAGTTGAGACCAGTTAAAACCAGATGAAACCAGCTAAAACCAGTTGAGAGCAGTTCAAACCAGTTGAAACCAGATGAAACCAGTTCAAACCAGTTTAAACCAGTTAAAAAAAGTTGAGACTAGTTCAAACCAGTTGAAATCAGATGAAACCAATTGAAACTAGTTGAGACCAGTTCAAACCAGTTGAAATCAGTTGAACCCAGTTAAAACCAGTTGAGACCAGTTCAAACCAGTCAAAGCAAGTTGAGACCAGTTGCAACCAGATGAAACCAGTTAAAACCAGTTGAAATTAGTACAACCAGTTGAGACCATGTAAAACCCTTTGAAACCAGAAAAAAAAACAGTTAAGACCAGTCGAGAACAGTTGAGGCCAGTTGAAACCAGTTGAGACCAGTTAAAACCAGTTGACACCAGTTGAACCCAATTAAAACCAGTTGAGTGCAGATGAAACCAATTGAAACCAGTTGAGACCCTTTGAAATTAGTTAAAACCAGATGAAACCAGTAAAAACCAGTTGAAACTAGTACAACCAGTTGAGATCAGTTAAAACCATTTGAAACCCGGAAAAAAAGCAGTTAAGACCAGTTGAGACCAGTTCAAACCAGTTAAAACCAGCTGAGACCAGTTAAACCCAGTTCAAACCAGTAGAGGCCAGCTGAGACCAGTTGAAACCAGTTCAAACCAGTTGAGGCCAGCTGAAACCAGTCCAAATCAGTTGAGACCAGTTGAAACCAGTTAAAACCAGTTGAGAGCAGTTCAAACCAGTTGAAACCAGATGAAACGAGTTCAAAACAGTTGAAACCAGTTAAAAAAAGTTTACACCAGTTTAAACCAGTTGATATCAGATGAAACCAGTTCAAACTAGTTGAGACCAGTTCAAACCAGTTGAAATCAGTTGAACCCAATTAAAACCTGTTGAGACCAGATCAAACCCGTTCAAACCGGATGAACCCAATTAAAATCAGTTGAGACCAGTTCAAACCAGTTAAAACAAGTTGAGACCAGTTGAAACCAGATGAAACCAGTTAAAACCAGTAGAGAGCTGTTCAAACCAGTTGAAATCAGATGAAACCAGTTCAAACCAGTTTAAACCAGTTCAAACCAGTTGAAACCAGATGAAACCAGATGAAACCAGTTCAAACCAGTTTAAACCAGTTAAAAAAAGTTGAGACCAGTTCGAACCAGTTGAAATCAGATGAAACCAATTGAAACTAGTTGAGACCAGTTCAAACAAGTTGAAATCAGTTGAACCCAATTAAAACCAGTTGAGTCCAGATGAAACCAGTTGAAACCAGTTGAGACCATTTCAAATTAGTTGAAACCAGATGAAACCAGTTAAAACCAGTTGAAACTAGTACAACCAGTTGAGACCAGTTAAAACCATTTGAAACCAGAAAAAAAAACAGTTAAGACCAGTCGAGAACAGTTGAGACCAGTTAAAACCAGTTGACACCAGTTGAACCCAATTAAAACCAGTTGAGTCCAGATGAAACCAGTTGAAACCAGTTGAGACCAGTTAAAACCAGTTGACACCAGTTAGAAATAGTGATTCTATAGCATGACTTTACAAATTAAGATCAAAGTAGAAAATTGAGTTCACGATCGTGTTTTCAAACGAAATTACTCTGTGTAATGACTATCAGTATTATAACGTTGATGAAGTTGAATTAGCCCATGAAAGTTTCACTAAATTTCCAGTAAATTGGGTATTTGGTAGTAACGACGCTAAGAGAAACATCTTGCTAGTATATTCGATGTGGTTATACAAGGATAGAAAATTCCTTGTATTTGTTCTGTAGATTTCGTCGATTTTGTTACTCGCTAGAAATCTGTGCAAGGTTAGACAAAATGACAAAAATCCCCTATTGGGTAAATCGTATATTACATTGAAAACGGGTTTGAAACAGTTTCCAAAGTAAAACCGTCAAATTTACGTGCAAGGTAAACGAAATAATTCATTTTCAAGAAAGAGTGTGCTGTGAATTCAAGTAAATGATAAATGACCAATGTAAGAAGCATGATAGTCTATTGCCGTTTGCCACAAGTACCAAACTATTTGAAAGTAATAGAAGAAATGAAAGGCCTTTTTTCTTCTCTATCCTAATTGCGTGTCCTATGGTTTCTTATCTTTGCGTCATTACTACCAATGACGCAGAATATAGTAAATTATATGAAGCAATGTTTTCACACACCGCAATTTTGTTAATCTGGTAGAGAGCTCTTTCTTCTTTGTTGAAAGGAAACAAATCATTAAAAATGTGAATTTAGTTTTCATTTCTGATGACACAAATCACACAAGTTTAAAAGAAACTGCATAATACAAGAACATAGTGATTCTACAGCATGACTTTACAAATTAGGATCGCACAATTTGGTTCACGATTGTGGTTTCAAAGTCTGTGTAATGAGTCTCGGCATTATAACGGTGCTGAAATCGAACTAGCAGAATTTTGGAAGTTTCATTGAATTTACGGTAAATTGGGTATTTGGCGGTAACGACGCAAAGTAGGGTAACATCGGAGAAAGAAATCAGTTACTGGGTGAATCGTACATGACACGTTCCCAGTGGTATAAAACCGTTAAATTTTGGTGCAAGATGTACTAAATGATTGGTTATCAAGAAAGAGAACGCTATGAATTACAAGGTACATTTCATTGAAAACGGGTTCGAAACCGTTTCCAACGTAAAACCGTCAAATTTTCGTGCAAGGTAAAAGAAATAATCAATTTTCAAGAAAGAGTGTGACAAGTGAACAATTGCACATTACATTGGGCTTGAACCCATTCCCAACGTGTAAAACCGTTAAAAATCTCGTGCAAGGTATACGAAATGATTGATTATCAAGAAACAGAACACTATGAACTCGTGAATGACAAATTACCAATTTTAGATGCTTGATAGTCTAATTACTTCCAGATTGCCACAAGTTTCAAAGAATTTGAAAGTAATAGAGAGAATGAAATGCCCTTTTTCTTCTCTATCTGTAATTGCTTGTCCTATGGTTTCTTATTTTTGCGTCATTACTACCAATGACGCAATGTATAGTAAATTATATGTAACAACATATGTAACACAGCGCGAATTTTGTGAATTAGGTACAAAGCTCTTTCTTCTTTGTTGAAAGGAAACAAATCATTGAATTGGGAATTTCTTTCTTCTTTGTTGAAAAGGAAACAAATCATTGAATTGGGAATTTCTTTCTTCTTTGTTGAAAGCAAACAAATCATTGAATTGGGAATTTCGTTTTCATTTCTTATAAGGCAAGTCACAAATTTAAAAGAAACTATGTGAATACAAGAAAATACTGATTCCATAGCATGACTTTACAAATGAAGAGCAAAGTAGACAATTTGGTTCACAATCATGTTTTAAAACGAAATGAGTGTGTGTAATGACTCTCGGTGTTATAACGGTGATGAAATCGAATTAGCCCATAATGAAAGTTTCACGGAATTTCCAGTAAATTGGGTATTTGGTAGTAACGACGCAAAGTAGAGGAACATCGGGCAAGTATATTCGATCTGGTATGCAAGGAGAGAAAATTCCTTGTATTTGTTCTGTCATTTCGTCGATTTTGTTACTCGTTACAAATCTGTGCAAGGTTCGACAAAATGACAAAAATCCGTTATTGGGTAAATCGTATATTACTTTGAAAACTGGTTTGAAACCGTTTTCAACGTAAAACCGTCAAATTTTCGTGCAAGGTAAACGAAATAATTATTTTTCAAATAAGAGTGTGTTATGAATTGAAATGAATGATAAATGGCCAATATAAGATGCTTGATAGTCTATTGCAGTTTGCCACAAGTACCAAAGTATTTGAAAGTAATAGAACGAATGAAAGGCCTTTGGCAGTAACGACGCAAAATAAAGAAACATCGGAGAAAGAAATCCGTACTGGGTGAATCGTACATGGCATTGAAATCGGGCTTAAACCCGTTCCCAATGTGTAAAACCGCTAAATGTTCGTGCAAGGTGTACTAAATAGTTGGGTATCAAGAAAGAGAACGCTATGAATTCAAGTGAATAACAAGTGACAGCTGTACATTACATTGAAAACGGGCTTGAACCCGTTCCCAACGTGTAAAACCGTTAAAATTTCGTGCAAGGTACTAAAATAATTGATTATCAAGAAAGAGAACGCTATGAATTCGTGAATAACAAATTACCAATTTTAGATGCTTGATAATCTAATTACTTGCAGTTTGCCACAAATACCAAAGAATTTGAAAGTAATAGAGCGAATGAAATGCCCTTTTTCTTCTCTATCTTTGATTCCGTGTCCTGCGGTTTTTGTCCTTTGTGTCTTTGCCAATGACGCAATGTATATTAAATTATGTGTAACAACATATGTAACACAGCACGAATTTTGTGAATTAGGTGCAAAGCTCTTTCTTCTTTGTTGAGAGGAAACAAATCATTGAATTCGGACTTTCTTTTTCATTTCTTATGACGCATTCACAAGTTTTAAAGAAACTGCGTGAATACAAGAAAATAGTGATTCTATAGAATGACTTTACAAATTAAGATCAAAATAGACAATTTGGTTCACGATCATGTTTTAAAACAAAATTATTCTGTGTAATGATTCTCGAACGGTGATGAGATCGAACTAGCCCATAATGAAAATTTCACTAAATTTCCAGTAAATTGGGTATTTGGTAGCAACGACGCTAAGTAGAGAAACATCGGTATATTCGATCTGGTATGTAAGGAGAGAAAATTCCTTGTATTTGTTCTGTCATTTCGTCGATTTTGTTACTCGTTACAAATCTGTGCAAGGTTCGACAAAATGACAAAAATCCGTTATTGGGTAAATCGTATATTACTTTGAAAACTGGTTTGAAACCGTTTTCAACGTAAAACCGTCAAATTTTCGTGCAAGGTAAACGAAATAATTATTTTTCAAATAAGAGTGTGTTATGAATTGAAATGAATGATAAATGGCCAATATAAGATGCTTGATAGTCTATTGCAGTTTGCCACAAGTACCAAAGTATTTGAAAGTAATAGAACGAATGAAAGGCCTTTGGCAGTAACGACGCAAAATAAAGAAACATCGGAGAAAGAAATCCGTACTGGGTGAATCGTACATGGCATTGAAATCGGGCTTAAACCCGTTCCCAATGTGTAAAACCGCTAAATGTTCGTGCAAGGTGTACTAAATAGTTGGGTATCAAGAAAGAGAACGCTATGAATTCAAGTGAATAACAAGTGACAGCTGTACATTACATTGAAAACGGGCTTGAACCCGTTCCCAACGTGTAAAACCGTTAAAATTTCGTGCAAGGTACTAAAATAATTGATTATCAAGAAAGAGAACGCTATGAATTCGTGAATAACAAATTACCAATTTTAGATGCTTGATAATCTAATTACTTGCAGTTTGCCACAAATACCAAAGAATTTGAAAGTAATAGAGCGAATGAAATGCCCTTTTTCTTCTCTATCTTTGATTCCGTGTCCTGCGGTTTTTGTCCTTTGTGTCTTTGCCAATGACGCAATGTATATTAAATTATGTGTAACAACATATGTAACACAGCACGAATTTTGTGAATTAGGTGCAAAGCTCTTTCTTCTTTGTTGAGAGGAAACAAATCATTGAATTCGGACTTTCTTTTTCATTTCTTATGACGCATTCACAAGTTTTAAAGAAACTGCGTGAATACAAGAAAATAGTGATTCTATAGAATGACTTTACAAATTAAGATCAAAATAGACAATTTGGTTCACGATCATGTTTTAAAACAAAATTATTCTGTGTAATGATTCTCGAACGGTGATGAGATCGAACTAGCCCATAATGAAAATTTCACTAAATTTCCAGTAAATTGGGTATTTGGTAGCAACGACGCTAAGTAGAGAAACATCGGTATATTCGATCTGGTATGTAAGGAGAGAAAGTTCCTTGTATTTGTTTTGTCGATTTCGTCGATTTTGTTACTTGCTAGAAATCTGTGCAAGGTTCGACAAAACAAAAATAAGTTATTAGGTAAATCGTACATTACGTTGAAATAGGTTTGAAACCATTTCCAACGTAAAAGCGTCAATTTTTCGTGCAACGTAAACGAAATAATTAATTTTCAAGAAAGACTGTGCTGTGAATTCAAGTAAATGATAAATGACCAGTGTAAGATGCATGATAGTCTATTGCCGTTTGCCACAAGTACTAAAGTATTTGAAAGTAATAGAACGAATGAAATGCCTTTTTTCTTCTCTATCCTTTAATTGCGTGTCCTATGGTTTCTTATCTTTGCGTCATTACAACCAATAACGCAATGTATAGTAAATTATATGTAACAATGTTTTCACACACCGCGAATTATGTGAATCTGGTAGAAAAGCTCTTTCTTCTTTCTTGAAAGGAAACAAATCATTAAAAATGTAAATTTTGTTTTCATTTCTTATGACGCAAATCAGAAGTTTAAAAGAAACTGCATGAATACAAGAAAATAGTGATTCTACAGCATGACAAATAGAGATCAGACAATTTGGTTCACGATCATGGTTTCAAAGTCTGTGTAATGAGTGTCGGCATTATAACGGTGCTGAAATCGAATTAGCAGAATTTTCGAATTTCATTGAATTTACGGTAAATTGTGTATTTGGCAGTAACGACGCAAAGTAGAGAAACATCGGAGAAAGAAATCCGTTACTGGGTGAATCGTACATGACATTGAAATCGGGCTTGAACCTGTTCCCAATGGTATAAAACCGTTAAATTTGCGTGCAAGGTGCACTAGATAATTGGTTATCAAGAAAGAGAACGCTATGAATTCAAGTGAATGACAAATGAACAATTGTACATTACATTGAAAACGGGCTTGAACCCATTCCCAACGTGTAAAACCGTTAAAATTTCGGGCAAGGTATACGAAAAAATTGATTATCAAAAAAGGGAACGTTATGAATTCGTGAATGACAAATGACCAATTTTAGATGCTTGATAGTCTAATTACTTGCAGTTTGCCACAAGTACCAAAGAATTTTAAAGTAATAGAGCGAATGAAATGCCCTTTTTCTTCTCTATCTTTAATTGCGTGTCCTATGGTTTCTTATCTTTGCGTCATTACTTAAAATGACGCAATGTATAGTGAATTATATGTAACGACATATGTAACAAAGCGGGAATTTTGTGAATTTATTACAAAGCTCTTTGTTGAAAGGAAACAAATCTTGAATTTCGTTTTCATTTCTTATGACGCAATTCACAAGTTTAAATGAAACTGCGTAAATACAAGAAAATAGTGATTCTATAGCATGACTTTACAAATTAAGATCAAAGTAGACAATTTGGTTCACAATCATGTTTTAAAACGAAATGAGTCCGTGTAATGACTCTCGGTGTTATAACGGAAGATGAAATCGAATTAGCCCATAATGAAAGTTTCACGGAATTTCCAGTAAATTGGGTATTTGGTAGTAACGACGCAAAGTAGAGAAACATCGGACAAGTATATTCGATCTGGTATGCAAGGAGAGTATTTGTTCTGTCGATTTCGTCGATTTTGTTACTCGTTACAAATCTGTGCAAGGTTCGACAAAATTACAAAAATCCGTTATTGAGTAAATCGCACATTACTTTGAAAACGGGTTTGAAAACGTTTTCAACGTAAAACCGTCAAATTTTCGTGCAAGTAAACGAAATAATTATTTTTCAAATAAGAGTGTGTTATGAATTGTAGTTTGCCACAAGAACCAAAGTATTTGAAAGTAATAGAACGTGATAGTAATAGAAAGAAGAAAGTAATAGTAATAGAAAGGCCTTTTTTTCTTCTCTATCCTTTAATTGCGTGTCGTAGGGTGTCTTCTCTTTGCGTCATTACTACCAATGACGTAAAATAAAGTAAATTATATGTAGCAATGTTTTTATTCACCACGAATTTCATCTGGTAGAGAGCTCTTCCCTCTTTGTTGAAAGGAAACAAATCATTGAATTGGTAATTTCGTTTTCCTTTCTTATGACGCAATTCACAAGTTTAAAAGAAACTGCGTGAATACAAGAAAATAGTGATTCTATAGCATAACTTTACAAATTAAGATCAAAGTAGATAATTTGGTTCACAATCATGTTTTAAAACGAAATGAGTCTGTGTAATGACTCTCGGTGTTATAACGGTGATGAAATCGAATTAGCTCATAATGAAAGTTTCACTTAATTTCAAGTAAATTTGGTATTTGGTAGCAAACGACGCAAAGTAGAGAAACATCGGGCAAGTATATTCCATGTGTTATACAAGGAGAGAAAATTCCTTGTATTTGTTCTGTTGATTTCGTCGATTCTGTTACTCGCTAGAAATCTGTGGAAGGTTAGACAAAATCCGTTATTGGGTAAATCGTACATTACATTGAAAACGGGTTCGAAACCGTTTCCAACGTAAAACCGTCAAATTTTCGTGCAAGGTAAGAGAAATAATCAATTGTCAAGAAAGAGTGATTAGGAATTCAGGTGAATGATAGATGACCAATATAAGATGCTTGATAGTCTATTGTAGTTTGCCACAAGTACCAAAGTATTTGAAAGTAATAGAACGAATGAAATGCCTTTTTTTCTTCTCTATCCTTTAATTGCGTGTCGTAGGGTTTCTTATCTTTGCGTCATTACTACCAATGACATAAAATATAGCAAATTATATGTAGCAATGTTTTCATTCACCGCGAATTTTGTAAATCTGGAAGAGAGCTCTTCCCTCTTTGTTGAAAGGAAACAAATCATTGAATTGGGAATTTCGTTTTCCTTTCTTATGACGCAATTCACAAGTTTAAAAGAAACTGCGTGAATACAAGAAAATGTTATAGCATGACTTTACAAATTAAGATCAAAGTAGACAATTTGGTTCACAATCATGTTTTAAAACGAAATGAGTCCGTGTAATGACTCTTGGTGTTATAACGGTGATGAAATCGAATTAGCCCATAATGAAAGTTTCACGGAATTTCCAGTAAATTGGGTATTTGATAGTAACGACGCAAAGTAGAGAAACATCGGGCAAGTATATTCGATCTGGCATGCAAGGAGAGAAAATTCCTGGTATTTGTTCTGTCGATTTCGTCGATTTTGTTACTCGTTACAAATCTGTGCAAGGTTCGTCAAATGCCTTCCGAAGATCTATGAATTCAACTCCAGAAATTTGATTATCTATATTCAAAGACCACTGATTCACAAGTTTTGCAAGAGCAGTTGATGTGGAATGAAATGGTCTGAAACCAGATTGATTAGGGTGTAATAAATCATTCGCATTCATGAATTCGCTCAGTTGTTGATGTACGGTCCTTTCGATAATTTTACTCACTGTTGGTAAGATTGAGATGGGGCGATAGTTATTCAACGAAAAAATATCTCCTGCTTTAAATATTGGTACTACAAGAGCCTTTTTCCATTCATGTGGAACAACTCCCGTAGACAGGGATTTGTTAATAATATCGCAAAGAGATTCTGCAATAACATTCTTTGTCATCTTTAAAAGTTTGTAGCCGATGTGACCTTCTCCGGTTGCTTTATCTATGCCAAGAAGCTCGAACTGTCTAAATACAAAATCTCTCGTTATCATACTTAATTTAAATTGAGAATGAGAAGGAACAAAGCCTTTGTCCTCATCTAAAATCATTTGAGAAGTATTTCCCTGCAGATCTTTTGTAATTTTAGTAGCATTAGATATGAAAAAATTGTTGAATGCTTCAGCAATACTTGCGTTGTCCGATACTTCTGCATCATCAACCTTTATGGTATTGGGAGAAATGGGTGATGATTTAGGCGTAAATTCCCTCAAGCTCTTCCACATTTTTTTACTGCTGTTACGATTTTGTAAAATTTGGTCAGTGTTATACTGTTTTTTTCTTATTCTCATGAGATGAGTAACTTTGTTTTTTAGATATTTATAGGTATTCCAAAGATCATTGCTGTTGTTAGTTTTAGGAGCTTTGAGAACTTTATCACGTTCCGTCATGAGCTTAACAACCTCATCAGATATCCATGGACATGCATGTTTTCTTATACGCTTTTTGCGCAAAGGTATATGCTTGTTGACAACATTATTGAAAAGAGTCAACCACATATCCCACGTATCATCAACGTCGTCTATATCTTTTATGACCTGCCACGGAGCACTTCTCAAATCACTATAAAATTCCTCCTCATTAAGATTTATTAATGAGCGAAATTACGCACATTCAGATTTTTGATGGATCTTTGCACTGAAGTCCCGAATAGCATATACCAAATAATGATCACTAATGCTAGTCTCAAATATTCCCCATTCACTGTAAAGTTCTTTGATACAAATATCAAATCAATTAAAGTAAAAGCAGTAAAAGTAGAAGCAGTATTTGTAACTGACTTGGTCCGTACATATTTGTATAAAACATAACTTTTTCGGCATTCACATCATGTTGGTGTGGCATATAATTACAATTGAAATCACCTAATATAATACTGTACAACTCATATGTTCCGAGAGAGCAGAGTCCAAAGTCCTCTCTAATTCGTCAAAGAAATCAGCGTGAGAATTCGGAGGTCTGTAAAATTCCCCTACAAGGATGGAAGGCTTATTTGGATAATTCAATTCAAACCAAAGGCATTCTAAAATAGATGAATTCAAATCGTCTCTTATTTTAGAGTTGAATCTTTTGGAAATATATACAGCCACAACGCCACCATGTCTTGTACGGTCTCTATCTAACAAACCAGTTAAAGCAAGTTGAGACCAGTTGAAACCAGATGAAACCAGTTAAAACCAGTTGAAACTAGTACAACCAGTTGAGACCAGGTAAAACCATTTGAAACCAGAAAAAAAAACAGTTAAGACCAGTCGAGAACAGTTGAGGCCAGTTGAAACCAGTTGAGACCAGTTAAAACCAGTTGACACCAGTTGAACCCAATTAAAACCAGTTGAGTCCAGATGAAACCAATTGAAACCAGTTGAGACCCTTTCAAATTAGTTAAAACCAGATGAAACCAGTAAAAACCAGTTGAAACTAGTACAACCAGTTGAGATCAGTTAAAACCAGATGAAACCCGGAAAAAAAGCAGTTAAGACCAGTTGAGACCAGTTCAAACCAGTTAAAACCAGCTGAGACCAGTTGAACCCAGTTCAAACCAGTTGAGGCCAGCTGAGACCAGTTGAAACCAGTTCAAACCAGTTGAGGCCAGCTGAAACCAGTCCAAATCAGTTGAGACCAGTTGAAACCAGTTAAAACCAGTTGAGACAAATTCAAAAGTTGAGACCAGTTGAAACCAGTTAAAACCAGTTGAGAGCAGTTCAAACCAGTTGAAACCAGATGAAACGAGTTCAAACCAGTTGAAACCAGTTAAAAAAAGTTGAGACCAGTTTAAACCAGTTGATATCAGATGAAACCAGTTCAAACTAGTTGAGACCAGTTCAAACCAGTTGAAATCAATTGAACCCAATTAAAACCTGTTGAGACCAGATCAAACCCGTTCAAACCGGATGAACCCAATTAAAGTCAGTTGAGACCAGTTCAAACCAGTTAAAGCAAGTTGAGACCAGTTAAAACCAGATGAAACCAATTGAAACCAGTTGAGACCCTTTCAAATTAGTTAAAACCAGATGAAACCAGTAAAAACCAATTGAAACTAGTACAACCAGTTGAGATCAGTTAAAACCAGATGAAACCAGCTGAGACCAGTTGAACCCAGTTCAAACCAGTTGAGGGCAGCTGAGACCACTTCAAACCAGTTCAAACCAGTTGAGGCCAGCTGAAACCAGTCCAAATCAGTTGAGACCAGTTGAAACCAGTTAAAACCAGTTGAGACCAATTCACAAGTTGAGACCAGTTGAAACCAGTTAAAACCAGTTGAGAGCAGTTCAAACCAGTTGAAACCAGATGAGACCAGTTCAAACCAGTTAAAACCAGCTGAGACCAGTTGAACCCAGTTCAAACCAGTTGAGGGCAGCTGAGACCACTTCAAACCAGTTCAAACCAGTTGAGGCCAGCTGAAACCAGTCCAAATCAGTTGAGACCAGTTGAAACCAGTTAAAACCAGTTGAGACCAATTCACAAGTTGAGACCAGTTGAAACCAGTTAAAACCAGTTGAGAGCAGTTCAAACCAGTTGAAACCAGATGAAACGAGTTCAAACCAGTTGAAACCAGTTTAAAAAGTTGAGACCAGTTTAAACCAGTTGATATCAGATGAAACCAGTTCAAACTAGTTGAGACCAGTTCAAACCAGTTGAAATCAGTTGAACCCAATTAAAACCTGTTGAGACCAGAACAAACCCGTTCAAACCGGATGAACCCAATTAAAATCAGTTGAGACCAGTTCAAACCAGTTAAAAAGGTTGAGACCAGTTAAAACCAGATGAAACCAGTTAAAACCAGTTGAGAGCAGTTCAAACCAGTTGAAACCAGATGAAACCAGTTCAAACCAGTTTAAACCAGTTAAAGAAAGTTTAGACAAGTTTAAACCAGTTGATATCAGATGAAACTAGTTCAAACTAGTTGAGACCAATTCAAACCAGTTGAAATCAGTTGAACCCAATTAAAACCTGTTGAGACAAGATCAAACCCGTTCAAACGGGATGAACCCAATTAAAATCAGTTGAGACCAGTTCAAACCAGTTAAAACAAGTTGAGACCAGTTAAAACCAGATGAAACCAGTTAAAACCAGTTGAGAGCAGTTCAAACCAGTTGAAACCAGATGAAACCAGTTCAAACCAGTTTAAACCAGTTAAAACAAGTTGAGACCAGTTGAAACCAGATGAAACCAGTTAAAACCAGTTGAGAGCAGTTCAAACAAGTTGAAACCAGATGAAACCAGTTCAAACCAGTTTAAACCAGTTAAAAAAAGTTGAGACCAGATCAAACCAGTTGAAATCAGTTGAACCCAGTTAAAACCAGTTGAGAACAGTTCAAACCAGTTAAAGCAAGTTGAGACCAGTTGAAACCAGATGAAACCAGTTAAAACCAGTTGAAACTAGTACAACCAGTTGAGACCAGGTAAAACCATTTGAAACCAGATAAAAACAGTTAAGACCAGTCGAGAACAGTTGAGGCCAGTTGAAACCAGTTGAGACCAGTTAAAACCAGTTGACACCAGTTGAACCCAATTAAAACCAGTTGAGTCCAGATGAAACCAATTGAAACCAGTTGAGACCCTTTGAAATAAGTTAAAACCAGATGAAACCAGTAAAAACCAGTTGAAACTAGTACAACCAGTTGAGATCAGTTAAAACCATTTGAAACCCGGAAAAAAAGCAGTTAAGACCAGTTGAGACCAGTTCAAACCAGTTAAAACCAGCTGAGACCAGTTGAACCCAGTTCAAACCAGTTGAGGCCAGCTGAGACCAGTTGAAACCAGTTCAAACCAGTTGAGGCCAGCTGAAACCAGTCCAAATCAGTTGAGACCAGTTGAAATCAGTTAAAACCAGTTGAGAGCAGTTCAAACCAGTTGAAACCAGATGAAACGAGTTCAAACCAGTTGAAACCAGTTAAAAAAAGTTGAGACCAGTTTAAACCAGTTGATATCAGATGAAACCAGTTCAAACTAGTTGAGACCAGTTCAAACCAGTTGAAATCAGTTGAACCCAATTAAAACCTGTTGAGACCAGATCAAACCCGTTAAAACCAGATGAACCCAATTAAAATCAGTTGAGACCAGTTCAAACTATTTAAAACAAGTTGAGAGCAGTTAAAACCAGATGAAACCAGTTAAAACAAGTTGAGAGCAGTTCAAACCAGTTGAAACCAGATGAAACCAGTTGAAACCAGATGAAACCAGTTCAAACCAGTTTAAACCAGTTAAAAAAGTTGAGACCAGATCAAACCAGTTGAAATCAGTTGAACCCAGTTAAAACCAGTTGAGACCAGTTCAAACCAGTTAAAGCAAGTTGAGACCAGTTGAAACCAGATGAAACCAGTTAAAACCAGTTAAAACCAGTTGAAACTAGTACAACCAGTTGAGACCAGGTAAAACCATTTGAAACCAGAAAAAAACAGTTAAGACCAGTCGAGAACAGTTGAGGCCAGTTGAAACCAGTTGAGACCAGTTAAAACCAGTTGACACCAGTTGAACCCAATTAAAACCAGTTGAGTCCAGATGAAACCAATTGAAACCAGTTGAGACCCTTTCAAATTAGTTAAAACCAGATGAAACCAGTAAAAACCAGTTGAAACTAGTACAACCAGTTGAGATCAGTTAAAACCATTTGAAACCCGGAAAAAAAGCAGGTAAGACCAGTTGAGACAAGTTCAAACCAGTAAAAACCAGCTGAGACCAGTTGACACCAGTTGAACCCAATTAAAACCAGTTGAGTCCAGATGAAACCAATTGAAACCAGTTGAGACCCTTTCAAATTAGTTAAAACCAGATGAAACCAGTAAAAACCAGTTGAAACTAGTACAACCAGTTGAGATCAGTTAAAACCATTTGAAACCCGGAAAAAAAGCAGGTAAGACCAGTTGAAACCAGTTCAAACCAGTTGAAACCAGATGAAACGAGTTCAAACCAGTTGAAACCAGTTAAAAAAAGTTGAGACCAGGTTAAACCAGTTGATATCAGATGAAACCAGTTCAAACTAGTTGAGACCAGGTCAAACCAGTTGAAATCATTTGAAGCCAATTAAAACCTGTTGAGACCAGATCAAACCCGTTCAAATCGGATGAACCCAATTAAAATCAGTTGAGACCAGTTCAAACCAGTTAAAACCAGATGAAACCAGTTAAAACCAGTTGAGAGCAGTTCAAACCAGTTGAAACCAGATGAAACCAGTTCAAACCAGTTTAAACCAGTTAAAAAAAGTTGAAACCAGATCAAACCCGTTCAAACCGGATGAACCCAATTAAAATCAGTTGAGACCAGTTCAAACCCGTAAAAACAAGTTGAGACCAGTTAAAACCAGATGAAACCAGATGAAGCCAGTTGAGAGCAGTTCAAACCAGATAAACCAGTTAAAACCAGTTGAGACTAGTTGAAACCAGATGAAACCAGTTAAAACCAGTTGAGAGCGGTTCAAACCAGTTGAAACCAGATGAAACTAGTTCAAACCAGTTTAAACCAGTTAAAAAAAGTTGAGACCAGTTCAAACCAGTTGAAATCAGATGAAACCAATTGAAACTAGTTGAGACCAGTTCAAACCAGTTGAAATCAGTTGAACCCAGTTAAAACCAGTTGAGACCAGTTCAAACCAGTTAAAGCAAGTTGAGACCAGTTGAAACCAGATGAAACCAGAAAACCAGTGAAGCCAGTTGAGAGCAGTTCAAACCAGATAAACCAGTTAAAACAAGTTGAGACTAGTTGAAACCAGATGAAACCAGTTAAAACCAGTTGAGAGCAGTTCAAACCAGTTGAAACCAGATGAAACCAGTTCAAACCAGTTTAAACCAGTTAAAAAAAGTTGAGACCAGTTCAAACCAGTTGAAACCAGATGAAACCAGTTCAAACCAGTTGAAACCAGTTAAAGAAAGTTGAGACAGTTCAAACCAGTTGAAATCAGATGAAACCAGTTCAAACTAGTTGAGACCAGTTCAAACCAGTTGAAATCAGTTGAACCCAGTTAAAACCAGTTGAAACCAGTTCAAACCAGTTAAAGCAAGTTGAGACCAGTTGAAACCAGATGAAACCAGTTAAAACCAGTTGAAATTAGTACAACCAGTTGAGACCAGGTAAAACCATTTGAAACCAGAAAAAAAAAACAGTTAAGACCAGTCGAGAACAGTTGAGGCCAGTTGAAACCAATTGAAACCAGTTGAGACCCTTTGAAATTAGTTAAAACCAGATGAAACCAGTAAAAACCAGTTGAAACTAGTACAACCAGTTGAGATCAGTTAAAACCATTTGAAACCCGGAAAAAAAGCAGGTAAGACCAGTTGAGACAAGTTCAAACCAGTAAAAACCAGGTGAGACCAGTTGAACCCAGTTGAACCCAATTAAAACCAGTTGAGTCCAGATGAAACCAATTGAAACCAGTTGAGACCCTTTCAAATTAGTTAAAACCAGATGAAACCAGTAAAAACCAGTTGAAACTAGTACAACCAGTTGAGATCAGTTAAAACCATTTGAAACTCGGAAAAAAGCAAGTAAGACCAGTTGAGACAAGTTCAAACCAGTAAAAACCAGCTGAGACCAGTTGACACCAGTTGAACCCAATTAAAACCAGTTGAGTCCAGTTGAAACCAATTGAAACCAGTTGAGACCAGTTGAAACCTGTTGAGACCAGGTAAAACCAGTTGACACCAGTTGAACCCAATTAAATCCAGGTGAGTCCAGATGAAACCAATTGAAACCAGTTGAGACCCTTTCAAATTAGTTAAAACCAGATCAAACCAGTAAAAACCAGTTGAAACTAGTACAACCAGTTGAGATCAGTTAAAACCATTTGAAATCCGGAAAAAAAGCAGTTAAGACCAGTTGAGACAAGTTCAAACCAGTAAAAACCAGCTGAGACCAGTTGAACCCAGTTGAGGTCAGCTGAGACCAATTGAACCCAGTTCAAACCAGTTGAGGCCAGCTGAGACCAGTTGTAACCAGATCAAACCAGTTGAGGCCAGCTGAAACCAGTCCAAATCAGTTGAGACCAGTTGAAACCAGTTCAAACCAGTTGAGACCAATTCAAAAGTTGAGACCAGTTGAAATCAGTTAAAACCAGTTGAGAGCAGTTCAAACCAGTTCAAACCAGATGAAACGAGTTCAAACCAGTTGAAACCAGTTAAAAAAAGTTGAGACCAGGTTAAACCAGTTGATATCAGATGAAACCAGTTCAAACTAGTTGAGACCAGGTCAAACCAGTTGAAATCATTTGAACCCAATTAAAACCTGTTGAGACCAGATCAAACCCGTTCAAACCGGATGAACCCAATTAAAATCAGTTGAGACCAGTTCAAACCAGTTAAAACAAGTTGAGACCAGTTAAAACCAGATGAAACCAGTTAAACCCAGTTGAGAGCAGTTCAAACCAGTTGACACCAGATGAAACCAGTTCAAACTAGTTTAAACCACTTAAAACAAATTGAGACCAGTTGAAACCAGATGAAACCAGTTAAAACCAGTTGAGAGCAGTTCAAACCAGTTGAAACCAGATGAAACCAGTTCAAACCAGTTTAAACCAGTTAAGAAAAGTTGAGACCAGTTCAAACCAGTTGAAATTAGATGAAACCAATTGAAACTAGTTGAGACCAGTTCAAACCAGTTGAAATCAGTTGAACCCAGTTAAAACCAGTTGAGACCTGTTCAAACCAGTTAAAGCAAGTTGAGATCAGTTGAAAAGAGATGAAACCAGTTAAAACCAGTTGAGAGCAGTTCAAACCGGTTGAAACCAGATGAAACCAGTTCAAACCAGTTTGAACCAGTTAAAACAAGTTGAGACCAGTTGAAACAAGATGAAACCAGTTAAAACCAGTTGAGAGCAGTTCAAACCAGTTGAAACCAGATGAAACCAGTTCAAACCAGTTTAAACGAGTTAAAAAAAAGTTGAGACCAGTTCAAACCAGTTGAAATCAGATGAAACAAATTGAAACTAGTTGAGACCAGTTCAAACCAGTTGAAATCAGTTGAACCCAGTTAAAACTAGTTGAGACCAGTTCAAACCAGTTAAAGCAAGTTGAGACCAGTTGAAACCAGATGAAACCAGTTAAAACCAGTTGAGAGCAGTTCAAACCAGTTGAGACCAGATGAAACTAGTTGAAACTAGGACAACCATTTGAGACCAGGTAAAACCAGTTGAGACCAATTCAAAAGTTGAGACCAGTTGAAACCAGTTAAAACCAGTTGAGAGCAGTTCAAACCAGTTGAAACCAGTTAAAAAAGGTTGAGACCAGTTTAAACCAGTTGATATCAGATGAAACCAGTTCAAACTAGTTGAGACCAGTTCAAACCAGTTGAAAGCAGTTGAACCCATTTAAAACCTGTTGAGACCAGATCAAACCCGTTCAAACCGGATGAACCCAATTAAAATCAGTTGAGACCAGTTCAAACCAGTTAAAACAAGTTGAGACAAGTTAAAACCAGATGAAACCAGTTAAAACCAGTTGAGAGCAGTTCAAACCAGTTGAAACCAGATGAAACCCGTTCAAACCAGTTTAAACCAGTTAAAACAAGTTGAGACCAGTTGAAACAAGATGAAACCAGTTAAAACCAGTTGAGAGCAGTCAAACCAGTTGAAACCAGATGAAACCAGTTCAAACCAGTTTAAACCAGTTAAAAAAAGTTGAGACCAGTTCAAACCAGTTGAAATCAGATGAAACCAATTGAAACTAGTTGAGACCAGTTCAAACCAGTTGAAATCAGTTGAACCCAGTTAAAACCAGTTGAGACCAGTTCAAACCAGTTAAAGAAAGTTCGAGACCAGTTGAAACCAGTTGAGACCAGTTAAAACCAGTTGAAACTAGTACAACCAGTTGAGACCAGGTAAAACCATTTGAAACCAGAAAAAAAAAGTTAAGACCAGTCGAGAACAGTTGAGGCCAGTTGAAACAAGTTGAGACCAGTTAAAACCAGTTGACACCAGTTGAACCCAATTACAACCAGTTGAGTCCAGATGAAACCAATTGAAACCAGTTGAGACCCTTTCAAATTAGTTAAACCCAGATGAAACCAGTAAAAACCAGTTGAAACTAGTACAACTAGTTGAGATCAGTTAAAACCATTTGAAACCCGGAAAAAAGCAGTTAAAGGGAATGGCTAGTAACCGATCAGTGGGAATCAGTGGGAATGCTGAGGGATGATTGTTCCAATCCTTGTGGGATTCATTTAAGATTACATTATATATCTACTGTTGTGTGAAAATTATTTGCTTCAGAACGGTCTCATATTCAAGTAATGTGCAGATTAATGCCCCGTCACTGACCAGGGACGCTTACCTGGAAACATCAAACTGCACATTACTTGAATATGAGACCATTCTGAAGCAAATAATTTTCACACAAGAATAGATATGTAATGTACTCTTAAATGAATCCCCCAAGGATTGGAACAATCATCCCTCAGCATTCCCACTGATTCCCACTGATCAGTTACTAGCCATCCCCTTTAAGACCAGTTGAGACCAGTTCAAACCAGTTAAAACCAGCTGAGACCAGTTGAAACCAGGTCAAACCAGTTGAGGAAAGCTGAAACCAGTCCAAATCAGTTGAGACCAGTTGAAACCAGTTCAAACCAGTTGAGACCAATTCAAAAGTTGAGACCAGTTGAAACCAGTCAAAACCAGTTGAGAGCAGTTCAAACCAGTTGAAACCAGTTAAAAAAGTTGAGACCAGTTTAAACCAGTTGATATCAGATGAAACCAGTTCAAACTAGTTGAGACCAGTTCAAACCAGTTGAAATCAGTTGAACCCATTTAAAACCTGTTGAGACCAGATCAAACCCGTTCAAACCGGATGAACCCAATTAAAATCAGTTGAGACCAGTTCAAACCAGTTAAAGCAAGTTAAAACCAGTTTAAATTAGTACAACCAGTTGAGACCAGGTAAAACCATTTGAAACCTGAAAAAAAAACAGTTAAGACCAGTCGAGAACAGTTGAGGCCAGTTGAAAACAGTTGACACCAGTTGAACTCATTTAAAACCAGTTGAGTCCAGATGAAACCAATTGAAACCAGTTGAGACCCTTTCAAATTAGTTAAAACCAGATGAAACCAGTAAAAACCAGTTGAAACTAGTACAACCAGTTGAGATCAGTTAAAACCATTTGAAACCCGGAAAAAAAGCAATTAAGACCAGTTGCGACCAGTTCAAACCAGTTAAAACCAGCTGAGACCAGTTGAACCCAGTTCAAACCAGTTAAAGCAAGTTGAGACCAGTTGAAACCAGATAAAACCAGTTAAAACCAGTTTAAATTAGTACAACCAGTTGAGACCAGGTAAAACCATTTGAAACCAGAAAAAAAACAGTTAAGACCAGTCGAGAACAGTTGAGGCCAGTTGAAACCAGTTGAGACCAGTTAAAACCAGTTGACACCAGTTGAACCCAATTAAAACCAGTTGAGTCCAGATGAAACCAATTGAAACCAGTTGAGACCCTTTGAAATTAGTTAAAACCAGATGAAACCAGTAAAAACCAGTTGAAACTAGTACAACCAGTTGAGATCAGTTAAAACCATTTGAAATCCGGAAAAAAAGCAGTTAAGACCAGTTGCGACCAGTTCAAACCAGTTAAAACCAGCTGAGACCAGTTGAACCCAGTTCAAACCAGTTGAGGCCAGCTGAGACCAGTTGAAACCAGTTCAAACCAGTTGAGGCCAGCTGAAACCAGTCCAAATCAGTTGAGACCAGTTGAAAACAGTTAAAACCAGTTGAGAGCAGTTCAAACCAGTTGAAACCAGATGAAACGAGTTCAAACCAGTTGAAACCAGTTAAAAAAAGTTGAGACCAGTTTAAACCAGTTGATATCAGATGAAACCAGTTCAAACTAGTTGAGACCAGTTCAAACCAGTTGAAATCAGTTGAACCCAATTAAAACCTGTTGAGACCAGATCAAACCCGTTCAAACCGGATGAACCCAATTAAAATCAGTTGAGACCAGTTCAAATCAGTTAAAACAAGTTGAGACCAGTTGAAACCAGATGAAACCAGTTAAAACCAGTTGAGAGCAGTTCAAACCAGTTGAAACCAGATGAAACCAGTTCAAACCAGTTTAAACCAGTTAAAACAAGTTGAGACCAGTTGAAACCAGATGAAACCAGTTAAAACCAGTTGAGAGCAGTTCAAACCAGTTGAAACCAGATGAAACCAGATGAAACCAGTTCAAACCAGTTTAAACCAGTTAAAAAAAGTTGAAACCAGTTCGAACCAGTTGAAATCAGATGAAACCAATTGAAACTAGTTGAGACCAGTTCAAACAAGTTGAAATCAGTTGAACCCAATTAAAACCAGTTGAGTCCAGATGAAACCAGTTGAAACCAGTTGAGACCATTTCAAATTAGTTGAAACCAGATGAAACCAGTTAAAACCAGTTGAAACTAGTACAACCAGTTGAGACCAGTTAAAACCATTTGAAACCAGAAAAAAAAAACAGTTAAGACCAGTCGAGAACAGTTGAGACCAGTTAAAACCAGTTGACACCAGTTGAACCCAATTAAAACCAGTTGAGTCCAGATGAAACCAGTTGAAACCAGTTGAGACCAGTTAAAACCAGTTGACACCAGTTAGAAATAGTGATTCTATAGCATGACTTTACAAATTAAGATCAAAGTAGAAAATTGAGTTCACGATCATGTTTTCAAACGAAATTACTCTGTGTAATGACTATCAGTATTATAACGCTGATGAAATTGAATTAGCCCATGAAAGTTTCACTAAATTTCCAGTAAATTGGGTATTTGGTTGTAACGACGCTAAGAGAAACATCTTGCTAGTATATTCGATGTGGTTATACAAGGATAGAAAATTCCTTGTATTTGTTCTGTAGATTTCGTCGATTTTGTTACTCGCTAGAAATCTGTGCAAGGTTAGACAAAATGACAAAAATCCCCTATTGGGTAAATCGTATATTACATTGAAAACGGGTTTGAAACAGTTTCCAAAGTAAAACCGTCAAATTTACGTGCAAGGTAAACGAAATAATTCATTTTCAAGAAAGAGTGTGCTGTGAATTCAAGTAAATGATAAATGACCAATGTAAGATGCATGATAGTCTATTGCCGTTTGCCACAAGTACCAAACTATTTGAAAGTAATAGAAGAAATGAAAGGCCTTTTTTCTTCTCTATCCTAATTGCGTGTCCTATGGTTTCTTATCTTTGCGTCATTACTACCAATGACGCAGAATATAGTAAATTATATGAAGCAATGTTTTCACACACCGCAATTTTGTTAATCTGGTAGAGAGCTCTTTCTTCTTTGTTGAAAGGAAACAAATCATTAAAAATGTGAATTTAGTTTTCATTTCTGATGACACAAATCACACAAGTTTAAAAGAAACTGCATAATACAAGAACATAGTGATTCTACAGCATGACTTTACAAATTAGGATCGCACAATTTGGTTCACGATTGTGGTTTCAAAGTCTGTGTAATGAGTCTCGGCATTATAACGGTGCTGAAATCGAACTAGCAGAATTTTGGAAGTTTCATTGAATTTACGGTAAATTGGGTATTTGGCGGTAACGACGCAAAGTAGGGTAACATCGGAGAAAGAAATCAGTTACTGGGTGAATCGTACATGACACGTTCCCAGTGGTATAAAACCGTTAAATTTTGGTGCAAGATGTACTAAATGATTGGTTATCAAGAAAGAGAACGCTATGAATTACAATGTACATTTCATTGAAAACGGGTTCGAAACCGTTTCCAACGTAAAACCGTCAAATTTTCGTGCAAGGTAAAAGAAATAATCAATTTTCAAGAAAGAGTGTGACAAGTGAACAATTGCACATTACATTGAAAACGGGCTTGAACCCATTCCCAACGTGTAAAACCGTTAAAAATCTCGTGCAAGGTATACGAAATGATTGATTATCAAGAAACAGAACACTATGAACTCGTGAATGACAAATTACCAATTTTAGATGCTTGATAGTCTAATTACTTCCAGATTGCCACAAGTTTCAAAGAATTTGAAAGTAATAGAGAGAATGAAATGCCCTTTTTCTTCTCTATCTGTAATTGCTTGTCCTATGGTTTCTTATTTTTGCGTCATTACTACCAATGACGCAATGTATAGTAAATTATATGTAACAACATATGTAACACAGCGCGAATTTTGTGAATTAGGTACAAAGCTCTTTCTTCTTTGTTGAAAGGAAACAAATCATTGAATTGGGAATTTCTTTCTTCTTTGTTGAAAGGAAACAAATCATTGAATTGGGAATTTCGTTTTCATTTCTTATAAGGCAAGTCACAAATTTAAAAGAAACTATGTGAATACAAGAAAATACTGATTCCATAGCATGACTTTACAAATGAAGAGCAAAGTAGACAATTTGGTTCACAATCATGTTTTAAAACGAAATGAGTGTGTGTAATGACTCTCGGTGTTATAACGGTGATGAAATCGAATTAGCCCATAATGAAAGTTTCACGGAATTTCCAGTAAATTGGGTATTTGGTAGTAACGACGCAAAGTAGAGGAACATCGGGCAAGTATATTCGATCTGGTATGCAAGGAGAGAAAATTCCTTGTATTTGTTCTGTCAATTTCGTCGATTTTGTTACTCGTTACAAATCTGTGCAAGGTTCGACAAAATGACAAAAATCCGTTATTGGGTAAATCGTATATTACTTTGAAAACTGGTTTGAAACCGTTTTCAACGTAAAACCGTCAAATTTTCGTGCAAGGTAAACGAAATAATTATTTTTCAAATAAGAGTGTGTTATGAATTGAAATGAATGATAAATGGCCAATATAAGATGCTTGATAGTCTATTGCAGTTTGCCACAAGTACCAAAGTATTTGAAAGTAATAGAACGAATGAAAGGCCTTTGGCAGTAACGACGCAAAATAAAGAAACATCGGAGAAAGAAATCCGTACTGGGTGAATCGTACATGGCATTGAAATCGGGCTTAAACCCGTTCCCAATGTGTAAAACCGCTAAATGTTCGTGCAAGGTGTACTAAATAGTTGGTTATCAAGAAAGAGAACGCTATGAATTCAAGTGAATAACAAGTGACAGCTGTACATTACATTGAAAACGGGCTTGAACCCGTTCCCAACGTGTAAAACCGTTAAAATTTCGTGCAAGGTACTAAAATAATTGATTATCAAGAAAGAGAACGCTATGAATTCGTGAATAACAAATTACCAATTTTAGATGCTTGATAATCTAATTACTTGCAGTTTGCCACAAATACCAAAGAATTTGAAAGTAATAGAGCGAATGAAATGCCCTTTTTCTTCTCTATCTTTGATTCCGTGTCCTGCGGTTTTTGTCCTTTGTGTCTTTGCCAATGACGCAATGTATATTAAATTATGTGTAACAACATATGTAACACAGCACGAATTTTGTGAATTAGGTGCAAAGCTCTTTCTTCTTTGTTGAGAGGAAACAAATCATTGAATTCGGACTTTCTTTTTCATTTCTTATGACGCATTCACAAGTTTTAAAGAAACTGCGTGAATACAAGAAAATAGTGATTCTATAGAATGACTTTACAAATTAAGATCAAAATAGACAATTTGGTTCACGATCATGTTTTAAAACAAAATTATTCTGTGTAATGATTCTCGAACGGTGATGAGATCGAACTAGCCCATAATGAAAATTTCACTAAATTTCCAGTAAATTGGGTATTTGGTAGCAACGACGCTAAGTAGAGAAACATCGGTATATTCGATCTGGTATGTAAGGAGAGAAAGTTCCTTGTATTTGTTTTGTCGATTTCGTCGATTTTGTTACTTGCTAGAAATCTGTGCAAGGTTCGACAAAACAAAAATAAGTTATTAGGTAAATCGTACATTACGTTGAAATAGGTTTGAAACCATTTCCAACGTAAAAGCGTCAATTTTTCGTGCAACGTAAACGAAATAATTAATTTTCAAGAAAGACTGTGCTGTGAATTCAAGTAAATGATAAATGACCAGTGTAAGATGCATGATAGTCTATTGCCGTTTGCCACAAGTACTAAAGTATTTGAAAGTAATAGAACGAATGAAATGCCTTTTTTCTTCTCTATCCTTTAATTGCGTGTCCTATGGTTTCTTATCTTTGCGTCATTACAACCAATAACGCAATGTATAGTAAATTATATGTAACAATGTTTTCACACACCGCGAATTATGTGAATCTGGTAGAAAAGCTCTTTCTTCTTTCTTGAAAGGAAACAAATCATTAAAAATGTAAATTTTGTTTTCATTTCTTATGACGCAAATCAGAAGTTTAAAAGAAACTGCATGAATACAAGAAAATAGTGATTCTATAGCATGACAAATAGAGATCAGACAATTTGGTTCACGATCATGGTTTCAAAGTCTGTGTAATGAGTGTCGGCATTATAACGGTGCTGAAATCGAATTAGCAGAATTTTCGAATTTCATTGAATTTACGGTAAATTGTGTATTTGGCAGTAACGACGCAAAGTAGAGAAACATCGGAGAAAGAAATCCGTTACTGGGTGAATCGTACATGACATTGAAATCGGGCTTGAACCTGTTCCCAATGGTATAAAACCGTTAAATTTGCGTGCAAGGTGCACTAGATAATTGGTTATCAAGAAAGAGAACGCTATGAATTCAAGTGAATGACAAATGAACAATTGTACATTACATTGAAAACGGGCTTGAACCCATTCCCAACGTGTAAAACCGTTAAAATTTCGGGCAAGGTATACGAAAAAATTGATTATCAAAAAAGGGAACGTTATGAATTCGTGAATGACAAATGACCAATTTTAGATGCTTGATAGTCTAATTACTTGCAGTTTGCCACAAGTACCAAAGAATTTTAAAGTAATAGAGCGAATGAAATGCCCTTTTTCTTCTCTATCTTTAATTGCGTGTCCTATGGTTTCTTATCTTTGCGTCATTACTTAAAATGACGCAATGTATAGTGAATTATATGTAACGACATATGTAACAAAGCGCGAATTTTGTGAATTTATTACAAAGCTCTTTGTTGAAAGGAAACAAATCTTGAATTTCGTTTTCATTTCTTATGACGCAATTCACAAGTTTAAATGAAACTGCGTAAATACAAGAAAATAGTGATTCTATAGCATGACTTTACAAATTAAGATCAAAGTAGACAATTTGGTTCACAATCATGTTTTAAAACGAAATGAGTCCGTGTAATGACTCTCGGTGTTATAACGGAAGATGAAATCGAATTAGCCCATAATGAAAGTTTCACGGAATTTCCAGTAAATTGGGTATTTGGTAGTAACGACGCAAAGTAGAGAAACATCGGACAAGTATATTCGATCTGGTATGCAAGGAGAGAAAATTCCTGGTATTTGTTCTGTCGATTTCGTCGATTTTGTTACTCGTTACAAATCTGTGCAAGGTTCGACAAAATTACAAAAATCCGTTATTGAGTAAATCGCACATTACTTTGAAAACGGGTTTGAAACCGTTTTCAACGTAAAACCGTCAAATTTTCGTGCAAGTAAACGAAATAATTATTTTTCAAATAAGAGTGTGTTATGAATTGTAGTTTGCCACAAGAACCAAAGTATTTGAAAGTAATAGAACGTGATAGTAATAGAAAGAAGAAAGTAATAGTAATAGAAAGGCCTTTTTTTCTTCTCTATCCTTTAATTGCGTGTCGTAGGGTGTCTTCTCTTTGCGTCATTACTACCAATGACGTAAAATAAAGTAAATTATATGTAGCAATGTTTTCATTCACCACGAATTTCATCTGGTAGAGAGCTCTTCCCTCTTTGTTGAAAGGAAACAAATCATTGAATTGGGAATTTCGTTTTCATTTCTTATGACGCAATTCACAAGTTTAAAAGAAACTGCGTGAATACAAGAAAATAGTGATTCTATAGCATAACTTTACAAATTAAGATCAAAGTAGATAATTTGGTTCACAATCATGTTTTAAAACGAAATGAGTCTGTGTAATGACTCTCGGTGTTATAACGGTGATGAAATCGAATTAGCTCATAATGAAAGTTTCACTTAATTTCAAGTAAATTTGGTATTTGGTAGCAAACGACGCAAAGTAGAGAAACATCGGGCAAGTATATTCCATGTGTTATACAAGGAGAGAAAATTCCTTGTATTTGTTCTGTTGATTTCGTCGATTCTGTTACTCGCTAGAAATCTGTGCAAGGTTAGACAAAATCCGTTATTGGGTAAATCGTACATTACATTGAAAACGGGTTCGAAACCGTTTCCAACGTAAAACCGTCAAATTTTCGTGCAAGGTAAGAGAAATAATCAATTTTCAAGAAAGAGTGTGTTAGGAATTCAGGTGAATGATAGATGACCAATATAAGATGCTTGATAGTCTATTGTAGTTTGCCACAAGTACCAAAGTATTTGAAAGTAATAGAACGAATGAAAGGCCTTTTTTTCTTCTCTATCCTTTAATTGCGTGTCGTAGGGTTTCTTATCTTTGCGTCATTACTACCAATGACATAAAATATAGCAAATTATATGTAGCAATGTTTTCATTCACCGCGAATTTTGTAAATCTGGAAGAGAGCTCTTCCCTCTTTGTTGAAAGGAAACAAATCATTGAATTGGGAATTTCGTTTTCCTTTCTTATGACGCAATTCACAAGTTTAAAAGAAACTGCGTGAATACAAGAAAATGCTATAGCATGACTTTACAAATTAAGATCAAAGTAGACAATTTGGTTCACAATCATGTTTTAAAACGAAATGAGTCTGTGTAATGACTCTTGGTGTTATAACGGTGATGAAATCGAATTAGCCCATAATGAAAGTTTCACGGAATTTCCAGTAAATTGGGTATTTGATAGTAACGACGCAAAGTAGAGAAACATCGGGCAAGTATATTCGATCTGGCATGCAAGGAGAGAAAATTCCTGGTATTTGTTCTGTCGATTTCGTCGATTTTGTTACTCGTTACAAATCTGTGCAAGGTTCGTCAAATGCCTTCCGAAGATCTATGAATTCAACTCCAGAAATTTGATTATCTATATTCAAAGACCACTGATTCACAAGTTTTGCAAGAGCAGTTGATGTGGAATGAAATGGTCTGAAACCAGATTGATTAGGGTGTAGTAAATCATTCGCATTCATGAATTCGCTCAGTTGTTGATGTACGGTCCTTTCGATAATTTTACTCACTGTTGGTAAGATTGAGATGGGGCGATAGTTATTCAACGAAAAAATATCTCCTGCTTTAAATATTGGTACTACAAGAGCCTTTTTCCATTCATGTGGAACAACTCCCGTAGACAGGGATTTGTTAATAATATCGCAAAGAGATTCTGCAATAACATTCTTTGTCATCTTTAAAAGTTTGTAGCCGATGTGACCTTCTCCGGTTGCTTTATCTATGCCAAGAAGCTCGAACTGTCTAAATACAAAATCTCTCGTTATCATACTTAATTTAAATTGAGAATGAGAAGGAACAAAGCCTTTGTCCTCATCTAATATCATTTGAGAAGTATTTCTCTGCAGATCTTTTGTAATTTTAGTAGCATTAGATATGAAAAAATTGTTGAATGCTTCAGCAATACTTGCGTTGTCCGATACTTCTGCATCATCAACCTTTATGGTATTGGGAGAAATGGGTGATGATTTAGGCGTAAATTCCCTCAAGCTCTTCCACATTTTTTTACTGCTGTTACGATTTTGTAAAATTTGGTCAGTGTTATACTGTTTTTTTCTTATTCTCATGAGATGAGTAACTTTGTTTTTTAGATATTTATAGGTATTCCAAAGATCATTGCTGTTGTTAGTTTTAGGAGCTTTGAGAACTTTATCACGTTCCGTCATGAGCTTAACAACCTCATCAGATATCCATGGACATGCATGTTTTCTTATCCGCTTTTTGCGCAAAGGTATATGCTTGTTGACAACATTATTGAAAAGAGTCAACCACATATCCCACGTATCATCAACGTCGTCTATATCTTTTATGACCTGCCACGGAGCACTTCTCAAATCACTATAAAATTCCTCCTCATTAAGATTTATTAATGAGCGAAATTACGCACATTCAGATTTTTGATGGATCTTTGCACTGAAGTCCCGAATAGCATATACCAAATAATGATCACTAATGCTAGTCTCAAATATTCCCCATTCACTGTAAAGTTCTTTGATACAAATATCAAATCAATTAAAGTAAAAGCAGTAAAAGTAGAAGCAGTATTTGTAACTGACTTGGTCCGTACATATTTGTATAAAACATAACTTTTTCGGCATTCACATCATGTTGGTGTGGCATATAATTACAATTGAAATCACCTAATATAATACTGTACAACTCATATGTTCCGAGAGAGCAGAGTCCAAAGTCCTCTCTAATTCGTCAAAGAAATCAGCGTGAGAATTCGGAGGTCTGTAAAATTCCCCTACAAGGATGGAAGGCTTATTTGGATAATTCAATTCAAACCAAAGGCATTCTAAAATAGATGAATTCAAATCGTCTCTTATTTTATAGTTGAATCTTTTGGAAATATATACAGCCACACCGCCACCATGTCTTGTACGGTCTCTATCTAACAAACCAGTTAAAGCAAGTTGAGACCAGTTGAAACCAGATGAAACCAGTTAAAACCAGTTGAAACTAGTACAACCAGTTGAGACCAGGTAAAACCATTTGAAACCAGAAAAAAACAGTTAAGACCAGTCGAGAACAGTTGAGGCCAGTTGAAACCAGTTGAGACCAGTTAAAACCAGTTGACACCAGTTCAACCCAATTAAAACCAGTTGAGTCCAGATGAAACCAATTGAAACCAGTTGAGACCCTTTCAAATTAGTTAAAACCAGATGAAACCAGTAAAAACCAGTTGAAACTAGTACAACCAGTTGAGATCAGTTAAAACCATTTGAAACCCGGAAAAAAAGCAGTTAAGACCAGTTGAGACCAGTTCAAACCAGTTAAAACCAGCTGAGACCAGTTGAACCCAGTTCAAACCAGTTGAGGCCAGCTGAGACCAGTTGAAACCAGTTCAAACCAGTTGAGGCCAGCTGAAGTCCAGTTGAGACCAGTTGAAACCAGTTAAAACCAGTTGAGACCAGTTGAAACCAGTTAAAACCAGTTGAGAGCAGTTCAAACCAGTTGAAACCAGATGAAACGAGTTCAAACCAGTTGAAACCAGTTGAGACCAGTTTAAACCAGTTGATATCAGATGAAACCAGTTCAAACTAGTTGAGACCAGTTGAAACCAGTTGAAATCAATTGAACCCAATTAAAACCTGTTGAGACCAGATCAAACCCGTTCAAACCGGATGAACCCAATTAAAGTCAGTTGAGACCAGTTCAAACCAGTTAAAGCAAGTTGAGACCAGTTAAAACCAGATGAAACCAATTGAAACCAGTTGAGACCCTTTCAAATTAGTTAAAACCAGATGAAACCAGTAAAAACCAATTGAAACTAGTACAACCAGTTGAGATCAGTTAAAACCAGATGAAACCCAGAAAAAAAGCAGTTAAGACCAGTTGAGACCAGTTCAAACCAGTTAAAACCAGCTGAGACCAGTTGAACCCAGTTCAAACCAGTTGAGGGCAGCTGAGACCAGTTCAAACCAGTTCAAACCAGTTGAGGCCAGCTGAAACCAGTCCAAATCAGTTGAGACCAGTTGAAACCAGTTAAAACCAGTTGAGACAAATTCACAAGTTGAGACCAGTTGAAACCAGTTAAAACCAGTTGAGAGCAGTTCAAACCAGTTGAAACCAGATGAAACGAGTTCAAACCAGTTGAAACCAGTTTAAAAAGTTGAGACCAGTTTAAACCAGTTGATATCAGATGAAACCAGTTCAAACTAGTTGAGACCAGTTCAAACCAGTTGAAATCAGTTGAACCCAATTAAAACCTGTTGAGACCAGAACAAACCCGTTCAAACCGGATGAACCCAATTAAAATCAGTTGAGACCAGTTCAAACCAGTTAAAAAGGTTGAGACCAGTTAAAACCAGATGAAACCAGTTAAAACCAGTTGAGAGCAGTTCAAACCAGTTGAAACCAGATGAAACCAGTTCAAACCAGTTTAAACCAGTTAAAGAAAGTTAAGACAAGTTTAAACCAGTTGATATCAGATGAAACTAGTTCAAACTAGTTGAGACCAATTCAAACCAGTTGAAATCAGTTGAACCCAATTAAAACCTGTTGAGACCAGATCAAACCCGTTCAAACGGGATGAACCCAATTAAAATCAGTTGAGACCAGTTCAAACCAGTTAAAACAAGTTGAGACCAGTTAAAACCAGATGAAACCAGTTAAAACCAGTTGAGAGCAGTTCAAACCAGTTGAAACCAGATGAAACCAGTTCAAACCAGTTTAAACCAGTTAAAAAAAGTTGAGACCAGATCAAACCAGTTGAAATCAGTTGAAACCAGTTAAAACCAGTTGAGACCAGTTCAAACCAGTTAAAGCAAGTTGAGACCAGTTGAAACCAGATGAAACCAGTTAAAACTAGTTGAAACTAGTACAACCAGTTGAGACCAGGTAAAACCATTTGAAACCAGATAAAAACAGTTAAGACCAGTCGAGAACAGTTGAGGCCAGTTGAAACCAGTTGAGACCAGTTAAAACCAGTTGACACCAGTTGAACCCAATTAAAACCAGTTGAGTCCAGATGAAACCAATTGAAACCAGTTGAGACCCTTTGAAATAAGTTAAAACCAGATGAAACCAGTAAAAACCAGTTGAAACTAGTACAACCAGTTGAGATCAGTTAAAACCATTTGAAACCCGGAAAAAAAAGCAGTTAAGACCAGTTGAGACCAGTTCAAACCAGTTAAAACCAGCTGAGACCAGTTGAACCCAGTTCAAACCAGTTGAGGCCAGCTGAGACCAGTTGAAACCAGTTCAAACCAGTTGAGGCCAGCTGAAACCAGTCCAAATCAGTTGAGACCAGTTGAAATCAGTTAAAACCAGTTGAGAGCAGTTCAAACCAGTTGAAACCAGATGAAACGAGTTCAAACCAGTTGAAACCAGTTAAAAAAAGTTAAGACCAGTTTAAACCAGTTGATATCAGATGAAACCAGTTCAAACTAGTTGAGACCAGTTCAAACCAGTTGAAATCAGTTGAACCCAATTAAAACCTGTTGAGACCAGATCAAACCCGTTAAAACCAGATGAACCCAATTAAAATCAGTTGAGACCAGTTCAAACCATTTAAAACAAGTTGAGAGCAGTTAAAACCAGATGAAACCAGATGAAACCAGTTCAAACCAGTTTGAACCAGTTAAAACAAGTTGAGACCAGTTGAAACAAGATGAGACCAGTTAAAACCAGTTGAGAGCAGTTCAAACCAGTTGAAACCAGATGAAACCAGTTCAAACCAGTTTAAACCAGTTAAAAAAAGTTGAGACCAGTTCAAACCAGTTGAAATCAGATGAAACCAATTGAAACTAGTTGAGACCAGTTCAAACCAGTTGAAATCAGTTGAACCCAGTTAAAACCAGTTGAGACCAGTTCAAACCAGTTAAAGCAAGTTAAGACCAGTTGAAACCAGATGAAACCAGATGAAGCCAGCTGAGACCAGTTGAAGCCAGTTCAAACCAGTTGAGGCCAGCTGAAACCAGTCCAAATCAGTTGAAACCAGATGAAACCAGTTCAAACCAGTTTAAACCAGTTAAAACAAGTTGAGACCAGTTGAAACCAGATGAAACCAGTTAAAACCAGTTGAGAGCAGTTCAAACCAGTTGAAACCAGATGAAACCAGTTCAAACCAGTTTAAACCAGTTAAAAAAAGTTGAGACCAGATCAAACCAGTTGAAATCAGTTGAACCCAGTTAAAACCAGTTGAGACCAGTTCAAACCAGTTAAAGCAAGTTGAGACCAGTTGAAACCAGATGAAACCAGTTAAAACCAGTTGAAACTAGTACAACCAGTTGAGACCAGGTAAAACCATTTGAAACCAGAAAAAAACAGTTAAGACCAGTCCAGAACAGTTGAGGCCAGTTGAAACCAGTTGAGACCAGTTAAAACCAGTTGACACCAGTTGAACCCAATTAAAACCAGTTGAGTCCAGATGAAACCAATTGAAACCAGTTGAGACCCTTTGAAATAAGTTAAAACCAGATGAAACCAGTAAAAACCAGTTGAAACTAGTACAACCAGTTGAGATCAGTTAAAACCATTTGAAACCCGGAAAAAAAGCAGTTAAGACCAGTTGAAACCAGTTCAAACCAGTTCAAACCAGCTGAGACCAGTTGAACCCAGTTCAAACCAGTTGAGGCCAGCTGAGACCAGTTGAAACCAGTTGAAACCAGTTGAGGCCAGCTGAAACCAGTCCAAATCAGTTGAGACCAGTTGAAATCAGTTAAAACCAGTTGAGAGCAGTTCAAACCAGTTGAAACCAGATGAAACGAGTTCAAACCAGTTGAAACCAGTTAAAAAAAGTTGAGACCAGTTTAAACCACTTGATATCAGATGAAACCAGTTCAAACTAGTTGAGACCAGGTCAAACCAGTTGAAATCAGTTGAACCCAATTAAAACCTGTTGAGACCAGATCAAACCCGTTCAAACCGGATGAACCCAATTAAAATCAGTTGAGACCAGTTCAAACCAGTAAAAACAAGTTGAGACCAGTTAAATCCAGATGAAACCAGATGAAGCCAGTTGAGAGCAGTTCAAACCAGATAAGCCAGTTAAAACAAGCTGAGACTAGTTGAAACCAGATGAAACCAGTTAAAACCAGTTGAGAGCAGTTCAAACCAGTTGAAACCAGATGAAACCAGTTCAAACCAGTTTAAACCAGTTAAAAAAAGTTGAGACCAGTTCAAACCAGTTGAAATCAGATGAAACCAATTGAAACTAGTTGAGACCAGTTCAAACCAGTTGAAATCAGTTGAACCCAGTTAAAACCAGTTGAGACCAGTTCAAACCAGTTAAAGGAAGTTGAGACCAGTTGAAACCAGATGAAACCAGATGAAGCCAGTTGAGAGCAGTTCAAACCAGATAAACCAGTTAAAACAAGTTGAGACTAGTTGAAACCAGATGAAACCAGTTAAAACCAGTTGAGAGCAGTTCAATCAGTTGAAACCAGATGAAACCAGTTCAAACCAGTTTAAACCAGTTAAAAAAAGTTGAGATCAGTTCAAACCAGTTGAAATCAGATGAAACCAATTGAAACTAGTTGAGACCAGTTCAAACCAGTTGAAATCAGTTGAACCCAGTTAAAACCAGTTGAGACCAGTTCAAACCAGTTAAAGCAAGTTGAGACCAGTTGAAACCAGATGAAACCAGTTAAAACCAGTTGAAATTAGTACAACCAGTTGAGACCAGGTAAAACCATTTGAAACCAGAAAAAAACAGTTAAGACCAGTCGAGAATAGTTGAGGCCAGTTGAAACCAGTTGAGACCAGTTAAAACCAGTTGACACCAGTTGAACCCAATTACAACCAGTTGAGTCCAGATGAAACCAATTGAAACCAGTTGAGACCCTTTCAAATTAGTTAAAACCAGATGAAACCAGTAAAAACCAGTTGAAACTAGTACAACCAGTTGAGATCAGTTAAAACCATTTGAAACCCGGAAAAAAAGCAGGTAAGACCAGTTGAGACAAGTTCAAGCCAGTAAAAACCAGCTGAGACCAGTTGAACCCAGTTGAACCCAATTAAAACCAGTTGAGTCCAGATGAAACCAATTGAAACCAGTTGAGATCCTTTCAAATTAGTTAAAACCAGATGAAACCAGTAAAAACCAGTTGAAACTAGTACAACCAGTTGAGATCAGTTAAAACCATTTGAAACCCGGCAAAAAAGCAGGTAAGACCAGTTGAGGCCAGTTGAAACCAGTAAAAACCAGCTGAGACCAGTTGACACCAGTTGAACCCAATAAAAACCAGTTGAGTCCAGATAAAACCAATTGAAACCAGTTGAGACCCTTTCAAATTAGTTAAAACCAGATGAAACCAGTAAAAACCAGTTGAAACTAGTACAACCAGTTGAGATCAGTTAAAACCATTTGAAACCCGGAAAAAAGCAGGTAAGACCAGTTGAGACAAGTTCAAACCAGTAAAAACCAGCTGAGACCAGCTGACACCAGTTGAACCCAATTAAAACCAGTTGAGTCCAGATGAAACCAATTGAAACCAGTTGAGACCCTTTCAAATTAGTTAAAACCAGATGAAACCAGTAAAAACCAGTTGAAACTAGTACAACCAGTTGAGATCAGTTAAAACCATTTGAAACCCGGAAAAAAAGCAGGTAAGACCAGTTGAAACCAGTTCAAACCAGTTGAAACCAGATGAAACGAGTTCAAACCAGTTGAAACCAGTTAAAAAAAGTTGAGACCAGGTTCAACCAGTTGATATCAGATGAAACCAGTTCAAACTAGTTGAGACCAGGTCAAACCAGTTGAAATCATTTGAAGCCAATTAAAACCTGTTGAGACCAGATCAAACCCGTTCAAATCGGATGAACCCAATTAAAATCAGTTGAGACCAGTTCAAACCAGTTAAAACAAGTTGAGACCAGTTAAAACCAGATGAAACCAGTTAAAACCAGTTGAGAGCAGTTCAAACCAGTTGAAACCAGATGAAACCAGTTCAAACCAGTTTAAACCAGTTAAAAAAAGTTGAGACCAGTTCAAACCCGTTCAAACTGGATGAACCCAATTAAAATCAGTTGAGATCAGTTCAAACCAGTAAAAACAAGTTGAGACCTGTTAAAACCAGATGAAACCAGATGAAGCCAGTTGAGAGCAGTTCAAACCAGATAAACCAGTTAAAACCAGTTGAGACTAGTTGAAACCAGATGAAACCAGTTAAAACCAGTTGAGAGCAGTTGAAACCAGATGAAACCAGTTCAAACCAGTTTAAACCAGTTAAAAAAATTTGAGACCAGTTCAAACCAGTTGAAATCAGATGAAACCAATTGAAACTAGTTGAGACCAGTTCAAACCAGTTGAAATCAGTTGAACCCAGTTAAAATCAGTTGAGACCAGTTCAAACCAGTTAAAGCAAGTTGAGACCAGTTGAAACCAGATAAAACCAGATGAAGCCAGTTGAGAGCAGTTCACACCAGATAAACCAGTTAAAACAAGTTGAGACTAGTTGAAACCAGATGAAACCAGTTAAAACCAGTTGAGAGCAGTTCAAACCAGTTGAAACCAGATGAAACCAGTTCAAACCAGTTTAAACCAGTTAAAAAACAGTTGAGACCAGTTCAAACCAGTTGAAATCAGATGAAACCAATTGAAACTAGTTGAGACCAGTTCAAACCAGTTGAAATCAGTTGAACCCAGTTAAACCAGTTGAGACCAGTTCAAACCAGTTAAAGCAAGTTGAGACCAGTTGAAACCAGATGAAACCAGTTAAAACCAGTTGAAATTAGTACAACCAGTTGAGACCAGGTAAAACCATTTGAAACCAGAAAAAAAAACAGTTAAGACCAGTCGAGAACAGTTGAGGCCAGTTGAAACCAATTGAAACCAGTTGAGACCCTTTCAAATTAGTTAAAACCAGATGAAACCAGTAAAAACCAGTTGAAACTAGTACAACCAGTTGAGATCAGTTAAAACCATTTGAAACCCGGAAAAAAAGCAGGGAAGACCAGTTGAGACAAGTTCAAACCAGTAAAAACCAGCTGAGACCAGTTGAACCCAGTTGAACCCAATTAAAACCAGTTGAGTCCAGATGAAAACAATTGAAACCAGTTGAGACCCTTTCAAATTAGTTAAAACCAGATGAAACCAGTAAAAACCAGTTGAAACTAGTACAACCAGTTGAGATCAGTTAAAACCATTTGAAACTCGGAAAAAAAGCAGGTAAGACCAGTTGAGACAAGTTCAAACCAGTAAAAACCAGCTGAGACCAGTTGACACCAGTTGAACCTAATTAAAACCAGTTGAGTCCAGATGAAACCAATTGAAACCAGTTGAGACCAGTTGAAACCAGTTGAGACCAGGTAAAACCAGTTGACACCAGTTGAACCCAATTAAAACCAGTTGAGTCCAGATGAAACCAATTGAAACCAGTTGAGACCCTTTCAAATTAGTTAAAACCAGATCAAACCAGTAAAAACCAGTTGAAACTAGTACAACCAGTTGAGATCAGTTAAAACCATTTGAAACCCGGAAAAAAAGCAGGTAAGACCAGTTGAGACAAGTTCAAACCAGTAAAAACCAGCTGAGACCAGTTGAACCCAGTTGAACCCAATTAAAACCAGTTGAGTCCAGATGAAAACAATTGAAACCAGTTGAGACCCTTTCAAATTAGTTAAAACCAGATGAAACCAGTAAAAACCAGTTGAAACTAGTACAACCAGTTGAGATCAGTTAAAACCATTTGAAACTCGGAAAAAAAGCAGGTAAGACCAGTTGAGACAAGTTCAAACCAGTAAAAACCAGCTGAGACCAGTTGACACCAGTTGAACCTAATTAAAACCAGTTGAGTCCAGATGAAACCAATTGAAACCAGTTGAGACCAGTTGAAACCAGTTGAGACCAGGTAAAACCAGTTGACACCAGTTGAACCCAATTAAAACCAGTTGAGTCCAGATGAAACCAATTGAAACCAGTTGAGACCCTTTCAAATTAGTTAAAACCAGATCAAACCAGTAAAAACCAGTTGAAACTAGTACAACCAGTTGAGATCAGTTAAAACCATTTGAAACCCGGAAAAAAAGCAGTTAAGACCAGTTGAGACAAGTTCAAACCAGTAAAAACCAGCTGAGACCAGTTGAACCCAGTTGAGGTCAGCTGAGACCAATTGAACCCAGTTCAAACCAGTTGAGGCCAGCTGAGACGAGTTGTAACCAGATCAAACCAGTTGAGGCGAGCTGAAACCAGTCCAAATCAGTTGAGACCAGTTGAAACCAGTTCAAACCAGTTGAGACCAATTCAAAAGTTGAGACCAGTTGAAATCAGTTAAAACCAGTTGAGAGCAGTTCAAACCAGTTCAAACCAGATGAAACGAGTTCAAACCAGTTGAAACCAGTTAAAAAAAAGTTGAGACCAGGTTAAACCAGTTGATATCAGATGAAACCAGTTCAAACTAGTTGAGACCAGGTCAAACCAGTTGAAATCATTTGAACCCAATTAAAACCTGTTGAGACCAGATCAAACCCGTTCAAACGGGATGAACCCAATTAAAATCAGTTGAGACCAGTTCAAACCAGTTAAAACAAGTTGAGACCAGTTAAAACCAGATGAAACCAGTTAAAACCAGTCGAGAGCAGTTCAAACCAGTTGACACCAGATGAAACCAGTTAAAGCAAGTTGAGACCAGTTGAAACCAGATGAAACCAGTTAAAACCAGTTGAGAGCAGTTCAAACCAGTTGAAACCAGATGAAACCAGTTAAAACCAGTTTAAACCAGTTAAGAAACGTTGAGACCAGTTCAAACCAGTTGAAATTAGATGAAACCAATTGAAACTAGTTGAGACCAGTTCAAACCAGTTGAAATCAGTTGAACCCAGTTAAAACCAGTTGAGACCTGTTCAAACCAGTTAAAGAAAGTTGAGACCAGTTGAAACCAGATGAAACCAGTTAAAACCAGTTGAAACTAGTACAACCAGTTGAGACCAGGTAAAACCATTTGAAACCAGAAAAAAAGAGTTAAGACCAGTCGAGAACAGTTGAGGCCAGTTGAAACTAGTTGACACCAGTTGAACCCAATTACAACCAGTTGAGTCCAGTTGAAACCAATTGAAACCAGTTGAGACCCTTTCAAATTAGTTAAAACCAGTTGAAAGCAGTTCAAACCAGTTGAAACCAGATGAAACCAGTTGAAACCAGTTTGAACCAGTTAAAACAAGTTGAGACCAGTTGAAACAAGATGAAACCAGTTAAAACCAGTTGAGAGCAGTTCAAACCAGTTGAAACCAGATGAAACCAGTTCAAACCAGTTTAAACGAGTTAAAAAAAAGTTGAGACCAGTTCAAAGCAGTTGAAATCAGATGAAACAAATTGAAACTAGTTGAGACCAGTTCAAACCAGTTGAAATCAGTTGAACCCAGTTAAAACTAGTTGAGACCAGTTCAAACCAGTTAAAGCAAGTTGAGACCAGTTGAAACCAGATGAAACCAGTTAAAACCAGTTGAGAGCAGTTCAAACCAGTTGAAACCAGATGAAACCAGTTGAAACTAGGACAACCATTTGAGACCAGGTAAAACCAGTTGAGACCAATTCAAAAGTTGAGACCAGTTGAAACCAGTCAAAACCAGTTGAGAGCAGTTCAAACCAGTTGAAACCAGTTAAAAAAGGTTGAGACCAGTTTAAACCAGTTGATATCAGATGAAACCAGTTCAAACTAGTTGAGACCAGTTCAAACCAGTTGAAATCAGTTGAACCCAATTAAAACCTGTTGAGACCAGATCAAACCCGTTCAAACCGGATGAACCCAATTAAAATCAGTTGAGACCAGTTCAAACCAGTTAAAACAAGTTGAGACCAGTTAAAACCAGATGAAACCAGTTAAAACCAGTTGAGAGCAGTTCAAACCAGTTGAAACCAGATGAAACCCGTTCAAACCAGTTTAAACCAGTTAAAACAAGTTGAGACCAGTTGAAACAAGATGAAACCAGTTAAAACCAGTTGAGAGCAGTCAAACCAGTTGAAACCAGATGAAACCAGTTCAAACCAGTTTAAACCAGTTAAAAAAAGTTGAGACCAGTTCAAACCAGTTGAAATCAGATGAAACCAATTGAAACTAGTTGAGACCAGTTCAAACCAGTTGAAATCAGTTGAACCCAGTTAAAACCAGTTGAGACCAGTTCAAAGCAGTTAAAGAAAGTTGAGACCAGTTGAAACCAGATGAAACCAGTTAAAACCAGTTGAAACTAGTACAACCAGTTGAGACCAGTTAAAACCATTTGAAACCAGAAAAAAAAGTTAAGACCAGTCGAGAACAGTTGAGGCCAGTTGGAACAAGTTGAGACCAGTTAAAACCAGTTGACACCAGTTGAACCCAATTACAACCAGTTGAGTCCAGATGAAACCAATTGAAACCAGTTGAGACCCTTTCAAATTAGTTAAAACCAGATGAAACCAGTAAAAACCAGTTGAAACTAGTACAACTAGTTGAGATCAGTTAAAACCATTTGAAACCCGGAAAAAAAGCAGTTAAATGGAATGGCTAGTAACCGATCAGTGGGAATCAGTGGGAATGCTGAGGGATGATTGTTCCAATCCTTGTGGGATTCATTTAAGATTACATTATATATCTACTGTTGTGTGAAAATTATTTGCTTCAGAACGGTCTCATATTCAAGTAATGTGCAGATTAATGCCCCGTCACTGACCAGGGACGCTTACCTGGAAACATCAAACTGCACATTACTTGAATATGAGACCATTCTGAAGCAAATAATTTTCACACAAGAATAGATATGTAATGTACTCTTAAATGAATCCCCCAAGGATTGGAACAATCATCCCTCAGCATTCCCACTGATTCCCACTGATCAGTTACTAGCCATCCCCTTTAAGACCAGTTGAGACCAGTTCAAACCAGTTAAAACCAGCTGAGACCAGTTGAACCCAGTTCAAACCAGTTGAGGCCAGCTGAGACCAGTTGAAACCAGGTCAAACCAGTTGAGGCCAGCTGAAACCAGTCCAAATCAGTTGAGACCAGTTGAAACCAGTTCAAACCAGTTGAGACCAATTCAAAAGTTGAGACCAGTTGAAACCAGTCAAAACCAGTTGAGAGCAGTTCAAACCAGTTGAAACCAGTTAAAAAGGTTGAGACCAGTTTAAACCAGTTGATATCAGATGAAACCAGTTCAAACTAGTTGAGACCAGTTCAAACCAGTTGAAATCAGTTGAACCCATTTAAAACCTGTTGAGACCAGATCAAACCCGTTCAAACCGGATGAACCCAATTAAAATCAGTTGAGACCAGTTCAAACCAGTTAAAACAAGTTGAGACCAGTTAAAACCAGATGAAACCAGCTAAAACCAGTTGAGAGCAGTTCAAACCAGTTGAAACCAGATGAAACCAGTTCAAACCAGTTTAAACCAGTTAAAAAAAGTTGAGACTAGTTCAAACCAGTTGAAATCAGATGAAACCAATTGAAACTAGTTGAGACCAGTTCAAACCATTTGAAATCAGTTGAACCCAGTTAAAACCAGTTGAGACCAGTTCAAACCAGTTAAAGCAAGTTGAGACCAGTTGCAACCAGATGAAACCAGTTAAAACCAGTTGAAATTAGTACAACCAGTTGAGACCATGTAAAACCCTTTGAAACCAGAAAAAAAAACAGTTAAGACCAGTCGAGAACAGTTGAGGCCAGTTGAAACCAGTTGACACCAGTTAAAACCAGTTGACACCAGTTGAACCCAATTAAAACCAGTTGAGTGCAGATGAAACCAATTGAAACCAGTTGAGACCCTTTGAAATTAGTTAAAACCAGATGAAACCAGTAAAAACCAGTTGAAACTAGTACAACCAGTTGAGATCAGTTAAAACCATTTGAAACCCGGAAAAAAAGCAGTTAAGACCAGTTGAGACCAGTTCAAACCAGTTAAAACCAGCTGAGACCAGTTGAACCCAGTTCAAACCAGTAGAGGCCAGCTGAGACCAGTTGAAACCAGTTCAAACCAGTTGAGGCCAGCTGAAACCAGTCCAAATCAGTTGAGACCAGTTGAAACCAGTTAAAACCAGTTGAGAGCAGTTCAAACCAGTTGAAACCAGATGAAACGAGTTCAAAACAGTTGAAACCAGTTAAAAAAAGTTTACACCAGTTTAAACCAGTTGATATCAGATGAAACCAGTTCAAACTAGTTGAGACCAGTTCAAACCAGTTGAAATCAGTTGAACCCAATTAAAACCTGTTGAGACCAGATCAAACCCGTTCAAACCGGATGAACCCAATTAAAATCAGTTGAGACCAGTTCAAACCAGTTAAAACAAGTTGAGACCAGTTGAAACCAGATGAAACCAGTTAAAACCAGTAGAGAGCTGTTCAAACCAGTTGAAATCAGATGAAACCAGTTCAAACCAGTTTAAACCAGTTCAAACCAGTTGAAACCAGATGAAACCAGATGAAACCAGTTCAAACCAGTTTAAACCAGTTAAAAAAAGTTGAGACCAGTTCAAACCAGTTGAAATCAGATGAAACCAATTGAAACTAGTTGAGACCAGTTCAAACAAGTTGAAATCAGTTGAACCCAATTAAAACCAGTTGAGTCCAGATGAAACCAGTTGAAACCAGTTGAGACCATTTCAAATTAGTTGAAACCAGATGAAACCAGTTAAAACCAGTTGAAACTAGTACAACCAGTTGAGACCAGTTAAAACCATTTGAAACCAGAAAAAAAAAAACAGTTAAGACCAGTCGAGAACAGTTGAGACCAGTTAAAACAAGTTGACACCAGTTGAACCCAATTAAAACCAGTTGAGTCCAGATGAAACCAGTTGAAACCAGTTGAGACCAGTTAAAACCAGTTGACACCAGTTAGAAATAGTGATTCTATAGCATGACTTTACAAATTAAGATCAAAGTAGAAAATTGAGTTCACGATCGTGTTTTCAAACGAAATTACTCTGTGTAATGACTATCAGTATTATAACGTTGATGAAATTGAATTAGCCCATGAAAGTTTCACTAAATTTCCAGTAAATTGGGTATTTGGTAGTAACGACGCTAAGAGAAACATCTTGCTAGTATATTCGATGTGGTTATACAAGGATAGAAAATTCCTTGTATTTGTTCTGTAGATTTCGTCGATTTTGTTACTCGCTAGAAATCTGTGCAAGGTTAGACAAAATGACAAAAATCCCCTATTGGGTAAATCGTATATTACATTGAAAACGGGTTTGAAACAGTTTCCAAAGTAAAACCGTCAAATTTACGTGCAAGGTAAACGAAATAATTCATTTTCAAGAAAGAGTGTGCTGTGAATTCAAGTAAATGATAAATGACCAATGTAAGATGCATGATAGTCTATTGCCGTTTGCCACAAGTACCAAACTATTTGAAAGTAATAGAAGAAATGAAAGGCCTTTTTTCTTCTCTATCCTAATTGCGTGTCCTATGGTTTCTTATCTTTGCGTCATTACTACCAATGACGCAGAATATAGTAAATTATATGAAGCAATGTTTTCACACACCGCAATTTTGTTAATCTGGTAGAGAGCTCTTTCTTCTTTGTTGAAAGGAAACAAATCATTAAAAATGTGAATTTAGTTTTCATTTCTGATGACACAAATCACACAAGTTTAAAAGAAACTGCATAATACAAGAACATAGTGATTCTACAGCATGACTTTACAAATTAGGATCGCACAATTTGGTTCACGATTGTGGTTTCAAAGTCTGTGTAATGAGTCTCGGCATTATAACGGTGCTGAAATCGAACTAGCAGAATTTTGGAAGTTTCATTGAATTTACGTTAAATTGGGTATTTGGCGGTAACGACGCAAAGTAGGGTAACATCGGAGAAAGAAATCAGTTACTGGGTGAATCGTACATGACACGTTCCCAATGGTATAAAACCGTTAAATTTTGGTGCAAGATGTACTAAATGATTGGTTATCAAGAAAGAGAACGCTATGAATTACAATGTACATTTCATTGAAAACGGGTTCGAAACCGTTTCCAACCTAAAACCGTCAAATTTTCGTGCAAGGTAAAAGAAATAATCAATTTTCAAGAAAGAGTGTGACAAGTGAACAATTGCACATTACATTGGGCTTGAACCCATTCCCAACGTGTAAAACCGTTAAAAATCTCGTGCAAGGTATACGAAATGATTGATTATCAAGAAACAGAACACTATGAACTCGTGAATGACAAATTACCAATTTTAGATGCTTGATAGTCTAATTACTTCCAGATTGCCACAAGTTTCAAAGAATTTGAAAGTAATAGAGAGAATGAAATGCCCTTTTTCTTCTCTATCTGTAATTGCTTGTCCTATGGTTTCTTATTTTTGCGTCATTACTACCAATGACGCAATGTATAGTAAATTATATGTAACAACATATGTAACACAGCGCGAATTTTGTGAATTAGGTACAAAGCTCTTTCTTCTTTGTTGAAAGGAAACAAATCATTGAATTGGGAATTTCTTTCTTCTTTGTTGAAAAGGAAACAAATCATTGAATTGGGAATTTCGTTGAAAGCAAACAAATCATTGAATTGGGAATTTCGTTTTCATTTCTTATAAGGCAAGTCACAAATTTAAAAGAAACTATGTGAATACAAGAAAATACTGATTCCATAGCATGACTTTTACAAATGAAGAGCAAAGTAGACAATTTGGTTCACAATCATGTTTTAAAACGAAATGAGTGTGTGTAATGACTCTCGGTGTTATAACGGTGATGAAATCGAATTAGCCCATAATGAAAGTTTCACGGAATTTCCAGTAAATTGGGTATTTGGTAGTAACGACGCAAAGTAGAGGAACATCGGGCAAGTATATTCGATCTGGTATGCAAGGAGAGAAAATTCCTTGTATTTGTTCTGTCAATTTCGTCGATTTTGTTACTCGTTACAAATCTGTGCAAGGTTCGACAAAATGACAAAAATCCGTTATTGGGTAAATCGTATATTACTTTGAAAACTGGTTTGAAACCGTTTTCAACGTAAAACCGTCAAATTTTCGTGCAAGGTAAACGAAATAATTATTTTTCAAATAAGAGTGTGTTATGAATTGAAATGAATGATAAATGGCCAATATAAGATGCTTGATAGTCTATTGCAGTTTGCCACAAGTACCAAAGTATTTGAAAGTAATAGAACGAATGAAAGGCCTTTGGCAGTAACGACGCAAATAAAGAAACATCGGAGAAAGAAATCCGTACTGGGTGAATCGTACATGGCATTGAAATCGGGCTTAAACCCGTTCCCAATGTGTAAAACCGCTAAATGTTCGTGCAAGGTGTACTAAATAGTTGGGTATCAAGAAAGAGAACGCTATGAATTCAAGTGAATAACAAGTGACAGCAGTACATTACATTGAAAACGGGCTTGAACCCGTTCCCAACGTGTAAAACCGTTAAAATTTCGTGCAAGGTACTAAAATAATTGATTATCAAGAAAGAGAACGCTATGAATTCGTGAATAACTAATTAAATTTTAGATGCTTGATAATCTAATTACTTGCAGTTTGCCACAAATACCAAAGAATTTGAAAGTAATAGAGCGAATGAAATGCCCTTTTTCTTCTCTATCTTTGATTCCGTGTCCTGCGGTTTTTGTCCTTTGTGTCTTTGCCAATGACGCAATGTATATTAAATTATGTGTAACAACATATGTAACACAGCACGAATTTTGTGAATTAGGTGCAAAGCTCTTTCTTCTTTGTTGAGAGGAAACAAATCATTGAATTCGGACTTTCTTTTTCATTTCTTATGACGCATTCACAAGTTTTAAAGAAACTGCGTGAATACAAGAAAATAGTGATTCTATAGAATGACTTTACAAATTAAGATCAAAATAGACAATTTGGTTCACGATCATGTTTTAAAACAAAATTATTCTGTGTAATGATTCTCGAACGGTGATGAGATCGAACTAGCCCATAATGAAAATTTCACTAAATTTCCAGTAAATTGGGTATTTGGTAGCAACGACGCTAAGTAGAGAAACATCGGTATATTCGATCTGGTATGTAAGGAGAGAAAATTCCTTGTATTTGTTCTGTCGATTTCGTCGATTTTGCAATGTACTCGTTAATTATCTGTGCAATGTTTTCGACACAATGACGAAAATCCGTTATTGGGTAAAGCTCGTATATTACTTTCTTGAAAACTGGTTTGTAAACCGTTTTCAACGTATGACCGTCAAATCGTGCAAGGTTAAAAGAAACTGCATGAATACAAGAAAATAGTGATTCTACAGCATGACAAATAGAGATCAGACAATTTGGTTCACGATCATGGTTTCAAAGTCTGTGTAATGAGTGTCGGCATTATAACGGTGCTGAAATCGAATTAGCAGAATTTTCGAATTTCATTGAATTTACGGTAAATTGTGTATTTGGCAGTAACGACGCAAAGTAGAGAAACATCGGAGAAAGAAATCCGTTACTGGGTGAATCGTACATGACATTGAAATCGGGCTTGAACCTGTTCCCAATGGTATAAAACCGTTAAATTTGCGTGCAAGGTGCACTAGATAATTGGTTATCAAGAAAGAGAACGCTATGAATTCAAGTGAATGACAAATGAACAATTGTACATTACATTGAAAACGGGCTTGAACCCATTCCCAACGTGTAAAACCGTTAAAATTTCGGGCAAGGTATACGAAAAAATTGATTATCAAAAAAGGGAACGTTATGAATTCGTGAATGACAAATGACCAATTTTAGATGCTTGATAGTCTAATTACTTGCAGTTTGCCACAAGTACCAAAGAATTTTAAAGTAATAGAGCGAATGATGCTATCTTTAATTGCGTGTCCTATGGTTTCTTATCTTTGCGTCATTACTTAAAATGACGCAATGTATAGTGAATTATATGTAACGACATATGTAACAAAGCGGGAATTTTGTGAATTTATTACAAAGCTCTTTGTTGAAAGGAAACAAATCTTGAATTTCGTTTTCATTTCTTATGACGCAATTCACAAGTTTAAATGAAACTGCGTAAATACAAGAAAATAGTGATTCTATAGCATGACTTTACAAATTAAGATCAAAGTAGACAATTTGGTTCACAATCATGTTTTAAAACGAAATGAGTCCGTGTAATGACTCTCGGTGTTATAACGGAAGATGAAATCGAATTAGCCCATAATGAAAGTTTCACGGAATTTCCAGTAAATTGGGTATTTGGTAGTAACGACGCAAAGTAGAGAAACATCGGACAAGTATATTCGATCTGGTATGCAAGGAGAGTATTTGTTCTGTCGATTTCGTCGATTTTGTTACTCGTTACAAATCTGTGCAAGGTTCGACAAAATTACAAAAATCCGTTATTGAGTAAATCGCACATTACTTTGAAAACGGGTTTGAAAACGTTTTCAACGTAAAACCGTCAAATTTTCGTGCAAGTAAACGAAATAATTATTTTTCAAATAAGAGTGTGTTATGAATTGTAGTTTGCCACAAGAACCAAAGTATTTGAAAGTAATAGAACGTGATAGTAATAGAAAGAAGAAAGTAATAGTAATAGAAAGGCCTTTTTTTCTTCTCTATCCTTTAATTGCGTGTCGTAGGGTGTCTTCTCTTTGCGTCATTACTACCAATGACGTAAAATAAAGTAAATTATATGTAGCAATGTTTCATTCACCACGAATTTCATCTGGTAGAGAGCTCTTCCCTCTTTGTTGAAAGGAAACAAATCATTGAATTGGGAATTTCGTTTTCATTTCTTATGACGCAATTCACAAGTTTAAAAGAAACTGCGTGAATACAAGAAAATAGTGATTCTATAGCATAACTTTACAAATTAAGATCAAAGTAGATAATTTGGTTCACAATCATGTTTTAAAACGAAATGAGTTTGTGTAATGACTCTCGGTGTTATAACGGTGATGAAATCGAATTAGCTCATAATGAAAGTTTCACTTAATTTCAAGTAAATTTGGTATTTGGTAGCAAACGACGCAAAGTAGAGAAACATCGGGCAAGTATATTCCATGTGTTATACAAGGAGAGAAAATTCCTTGTATTTGTTCTGTTGATTTCGTCGATTCTGTTACTCGCTAGAAATCTGTGCAAGGTTAGACAAAATCCGTTATTGGGTAAATCGTACATTACATTGAAAACGGGTTCGAAACCGTTTCCAACGTAAAACCGTCAAATTTTCGTGCAAGGTAAGAGAAATAATCAATTTTCAAGAAAGAGTGTGTTAGGAATTCAGGTGAATGATAGATGACCAATATAAGATGCTTGATAGTCTATTGTAGTTTACCACAAGTACCAACGTATTTGAAAGTAATAGAACGAATGAAAGGCCCTTTTTTCTTCTCTATCCTTTAATTGCGTGTCGTAGGGTTTCTTATCTTTGCGTCATTACTACCAATGACATAAAATATAGCAAATTATATGTAGCAATGTTTTCATTCACCGCGAATTTTGTAAATCTGGAAGAGAGCTCTTCCCTCTTTGTTGAAAGGAAACAAATCATTGAATTGGGAATTTCGTTTTCCTTTCTTATGACGCAATTCACAAGTTTAAAAGAAACTGCGTGAATACAAGAAAATGCTATAGCATGACTTTACAAATTAAGATCAAAGTAGACAATTTGGTTCACAATCATGTTTTAAAACGAAATGAGTCTGTGTAATGACTCTTGGTGTTATAACGGTGATGAAATCGAATTAGCCCATAATGAAAGTTTCACGGAATTTCCAGTAAATTGGGTATTTGATAGTAACGACGCAAAGTAGAGAAACATCGGGCAAGTATATTCGATCTGGCATGCAAGGAGAGAAAATTCCTGGTATTTGTTCTGTCGATTTCGTCGATTTTGTTACTCGTTACAAATCTGTGCAAGGTTCGTCAAATGCCTTCCGAAGATCTATGAATTCAACTCCAGAAATTTGATTATCTATATTCAAAGACCACTGATTCACAAGTTTTGCAAGAGCAGTTGATGTGGAATGAAATGGTCTGAAACCAGATTGATTAGGGTGTAGTAAATCATTCGCATTCATGAATTCGCTCAGTTGTTGATGTACGGTCCTTTCGATAATTTTACTCACTGTTGGTAAGATTGAGATGGGGCGATAGCTATTCAACGAAAAAATATCTCCTGCTTTAAATATTGGTACTACAAGAGCCTTTTTCCATTCATGTGGAACAACTCCCGTAGACAGGGATTTGTTAATAATATCGCAAAGAGATTCTGCAATAACATTCTTTGTCATCTTTAAAAGTTTGTAGCCGATGTGACCTTCTCCGGTTGCTTTATCTATGCCAAGAAGCTCGAACTGTCTAAATACAAAATCTCTCGTTATCATACGTAATTTAAATTGAGAATGAGAAGGATCAAAGCCTTTGTCCTCATCTAATATCATTTGAGAAGTATTTCTCTGCAGATCTTTTGTAATTTTAGTAGCATTAGATATGAAAAAATTGTTGAATGCTTCAGCAATACTTGCGTTGTCCGATACTTCTGCATCATCAACCTTTATGGTATTGGGAGAAATGGGTGATGATTTAGGCGTAAATTCCCTCAAGCTCTTCCACATTTTTTTACTGCTGTTACGATTTTGTAAAATTTGGTCAGTGTTATACTGTTTTTTTCTTATTCTCATGAGATGAGTAACTTTGTTTTTTAGATATTTATAGGTATTCCAAAGATCATTGCTGTTGTTAGTTTTAGGAGCTTTGAGAACTTTATCACGTTCCGTCATGAGCTTAACAACCTCATCAGATATCCATGGACATGCATGTTTTCTTATCCGCTTTTTGCGCAAAGGTATATGCTTATTGACAACATTATTGAAAAGAGTCAACCACATATCCCACGTATCATCAACGTCGTCTATATCTTTTATGACCTGCCACGGAGCACTTCTCAAATCACTATAAAATTCCTCCTCATTAAGATTTATTAATGAGCGAAATTACGCACATTCAGATTTTTGATGGATCTTTGCACTGAAGTCCCGAATAGCATATACCAAATAATGATCACTAATGCTAGTCTCAAATATTCCCCATTCACTGTAAAGTTCTTTGATACAAATATCAAATCAATTAAAGTAAAAGCAGTAAAAGTAGAAGCAGTATTTGTAACTGACTTGGTCCGTACATATTTGTATAAAACATAACTTTTTCGGCATTCACATCATGTTGGTGTGGCATATAATTACAATTGAAATCACCTAATATAATACTGTACAACTCATATGTTCCGAGAGAGCAGAGTCCAAAGTCCTCTCTAATTCGTCAAAGAAATCAGCGTGAGAATTCGGAGGTCTGTAAAATTCCCCTACAAGGATGGAAGGCTTATTTGGATAATTCAATTCAAACCAAAGGCATTCTAAAATAGATGAATTCAAATCGTATCTTATTTTAGAGTTGAATCTTTTGGAAATATATACAGCCACACCGCCACCATGTCTTGTACGGTCTCTATCTAACAAACCAGTTAAAGCAAGTTGAGACCAGTTGAAACCAGATGAAACCAGTTAAAACCAGTTGAAACTAGTACAACCAGTTGAGACCAGGTAAAACCATTTGAAACCAGAAAAAAACAGTTAAGACCAGTCGAGAACAGTTGAGGCCAGTTGAAACCAGTTGAGACCAGTTAAAACCAGTTGACACCAGTTGAACCCAATTAAAACCAGTTGAGTCCAGATGAAACCAATTGAAACCAGTTGAGACCCTTTCAAATTAGTTAAAACCAGATAAAACCAGTAAACACCAGTTGAAACTAGTACAACCAGTTGAGATCAGTTAAAACCATTTGAAACCCGGAAAAAAAGCAGTTAAGACCAGTTGAGACCAGTTCAAACCAGTTAAAACCAGCTGAGACCAGTTGAACCCAGTTCAAACCAGTTGAGGCCAGCTGAGACCAGTTGAAACCAGTTCAAACCAGTTGAGGCCAGCTGAAACCAGTCCAAATCAGTTGAGACCAGTTGAAACCAGTTAAAACCAGTTGAGACCAATTCAAAAGTTGAGACCAGTTGAAACCAGTTAAAACCAGTTGAGAGCAGTTCAAACCAGTTGAAACCAGATGAAACGAGTTCAAACCAGTTGAAACCAGTTAAAAAAAGTTGAGACCAGTTTAAACCAGTTGATATCAGATGAAACCAGTTAAAACTAGTTGAGACCAGTTCAAACCAGTTGAAATCAGTTGAACCCAATTAAAACCTGTTGAGACCAGATCAAACCCGTTCAAACCGGATGAACCCAATTAAAGTCAGTTGAGACCAGTTCAAACCAGTTAAAGCAAGTTGAGACCAGTTAAAACCAGATAAAACCAATTGAAACCAGTTGAGACCCTTTCAAATTATTTAAAACCAGATGAAACCAGTAAAAACCAATTGAAACTAGTACAACCAGTTGAGATCAGTTAAAACCAGATGGAACCCAGAAAAAAAGCAGTTAAGACCAGTTGAGACCAGTTCAAACCAGTTAAAACCAGCTGAGACCAGTTGAACCCAGTTCAAACCAGTTGAGGGCAGCTGAGACCAGTTGAAACCAGTTCAAACCAGTTGAGGCCAGCTGAAACCAGTCCAAATCAGTTGAGACCAGTTGAAACCAGTTAAAACCAGTTGAGACAAATTCAAAAGTTGAGACCAGTTGAAACCAGTTAAAACCAGTTGAGAGCAGTTCAAACCAGTTGAAACCAGATGAAACGAGTTCAAACCAGTTGAAACCAGTTTAAAAAGTTGAGACCAGTTTAAACCAGTTGATATCAGATGAAACCAGTTCAAACTAGTTGAGACCAGTTCAAACCAGTTGAAATCAGTTGAACCCAATTAAAACCTGTTGAGACCAGAACAAACCCGTTCAAACCGGATGAACCCAATTAAAATCAGTTGAGACCAGTTCAAACCAGTTAAAAAGGTTGAGACCAGTTAAAACCAGATGAAACCAGTTAAAACCAGTTGAGAGCAGTTCAAACCAGTTGAAACCAGATGAAACCAGTTCAAACCAGTTTAAACCAGTTAAAAAAAGTTTAGACAAGTTTAAACCAGTTGATATCAGATGAAACTAGTTCAAACTAGTTGAGACCAGTTCAAACCAGTTGAAATCAGTTGAACCCAATTAAAACCTGTTGAGACCAGATCAAACCCGTTCAAACGGGATGAACCCAATTAAAATCAGTTGAGACCAGTTCAAACCAGTTAAAACAAGTTGAGACCAGTTAAAGCCAGATGAAACCAGTTAAAACCAGTTGAGAGCAGTTCAAACCAGTTGAAACCAGATGAAACCAGTTCAAACCAGTTTAAACCAGTTAAAACAAGTTGAGACCAGTTGAAACCAGATGAAACCAGTTAAAACCAGTTGAGAGCAGTTCAAACCAGTTGAAACCAGATGAAACCAGTTCAAACCAGTTTAAACCAGTTAAAAAAAGTTGAGACCAGATCAAACCAGTTGAAATCAGTTGAACCCAGTTAAAACCAGTTGAGACCAGTTCAAACCAGTTAAAGCAAGTTGAGACCAGTTGAAACCAGATGAAACCAGTTAAAACCAGTTGAAACTAGTACAACCAGTTGAGACCAGGTAAAACCATTTGAAACGAGAAAAAAACAGTTAAGACCAGTCCAGAACAGTTGAGGCCAGTTGAAACCAGTTGAGACCAGTTAAAACCAGTTGACACCAGTTCAACCCAATTAAAACCAGTTGAGTCCAGATGAAACCAATTGAAAGCAGTTGAGACCCTTTGAAATTAGTTAAAACCAGATGAAACCAGATGAAACCAGTTGAAACTAGTACAAACAGTTGAGATCAGTTAAAACCATTTGAAACCCGGAAAAAAAGCAGTTAAGACCAGTTGAGACCAGTTCAAACCAGTTAAAACCAGCTGAGACCAGTTGAACCCAGTTCAAACCAGTTGAGGCCAGCTGAGACCAGTTGAAACCAGTTGAAACCAGTTGAGGCCAGCTGAAACCAGTCCAAATCAGTTGAGACCAGTTGAAACCAGTTAAAACCAGTTGAGACCAATTCAAAAGTTGAGACCAGTTGAAACCAGTTAAAACCAGATGAAACGAGTTCAAACCAGTTGAAACCAGTTAAAAAAAGTTGAGACCAGTTTAAACCAGTTGATATCAGATGAAACCAGTTCAAACTAGTTGAGACCAGTTCAAACCAGTTGAAATCAATTGAACCCAATTAAAACCTGTTGATACCAGATCAAACCCGTTCAAACCGGATTAACCCAATTAAAATCAGTTGAGACCAGTTCAAACCAGTTAAAACAAGTTGAGACCAGTTAAAACCAGATGAAACCAGTTAAAACCAGTTGAGAGCAGTTCAAACCAGTTGAAACCAGTTAAAACCAGTTGAGACCAGTTCAAACCAGTTGAAATCAGATGAAACCAATTGAAACTAGTTGAGACCAGTTCAAACCAGTTGAAATCAGTTGAACCCAGTTAAAACCAGTTGAGACCAGTTCAAACCAGTTAAAGCAAGTTGAGACCAGTTGAAACCAGATGAAACCAGATGAAGCCAGTTGAGAGCAGTTCAAACCAGATAAACCAGTTAAAACAAGTTGAGACTAGTTGAAACCAGATGAAACCAGTTAAAACCAGTTGAGAGCAGTTCAAACCAGTTGAAACCAGATGAAACCAGTTCAAACCAGTTTAAACCAGTTAAAAAAAGTTGAGACCAGTTCAAACCAGTTGAAATCAGATGAAACCAATTGAAACTAGTTGAGACCAGTTCAAACCAGTTGAAATCAGTTGAACCCAGTTAAACCAGTTGAGACCAGTTCAAACCAGTTAAAGCAAGTTGAGACCAGTTGAAACCAGATGAAACCAGTTAAAACCAGTTGAAATTAGTACAACCAGTTGAGACCAGGTAAAACCATTTGAAACCAGAAAAAAAAACAGTTAAGACCAGTCGAGAACAGTTGAGGCCAGTTGAAACCAATTGAAACCAGTTGAGACCCTTTCAAATTAGTTAAAACCAGATGAAACCAGTAAAAACCAGTTGAAACTAGTACAACCAGTTGAGATCAGTTAAAACCATTTGAAACCCGGAAAAAAAGCAGGTAAGACCAGTTGAGACAAGTTCAAACCAGTAAAAACCAGCTGAGACCAGTTGAACCCAGTTGAACCCAATTAAAACCAGTTGAGTCCAGATGAAAACAATTGAAACCAGTTGAGACCCTTTCAAATTAGTTAAAACCAGATGAAACCAGTAAAAACCAGTTGAAACTAGTACAACCAGTAGAGATCAGTTAAAACCATTTGAAACTCGGAAAAAAAGCAGGTAAGACCAGTTGAGACAAGTTCAAACCAGTAAAAACCACCTGAGACCAGTTGACACCAGTTGAACCTAATTAAAACCAGTTGAGTCCAGATGAAACCAACTGAAACCAGTTGAGACCAGTTGAAACCAGTTGAGACCAGGTAAAACCAGTTGACACCAGTTGAACCCAATTAAAACCAGTTGAGTCCAGATGAAACCAATTGAAACCAGTTGAGACCCTTTCAAATTAGTTAAAACCAGATCAAACCAGTAAAAACCAGTTGAAACTAGTACAACCAGTTGACATCAGTTAAAACCATTTGAAACCCGGAAAAAAAGCAGTTAAGACCAGTTGAGACAAGTTCAAACCAGTAAAAACCAGCTGAGACCAGTTGAACCCAGTTGAGGCCAGCTGAGACCAGTTGTAACCAGATCAAACCAGTTGAGGCCAGCTGAAACCAGTCCAAATCAGCTGAGACCAGTTGAAACCAGTTCAAACCAGTTGAGACCAATTCAAAAGTTGAGACCAGTTGAAATCAGTTAAAACCAGTTGAGAGCAGTTCAAACCAGTTCAAACCAGATGAAACGAGTTCAAACCAGTTGAAACCAGTTAAAAAAAGTAGAGACCAGGTTAAACCAGTTGATATCAGATGAAACCAGTTCAAACTAGTTGAGACCAGGTCAAACCAGTTGAAATCATTTGAACCCAATTAAAATCTGTTGAGACCAGATCAAACCCGTTCAAACCGGATGAACCCAATTAAAATCAGTTGAGACCAGTTCAAACCAGTTAAAACAAGTTGAGACCAGTTAAAACCAGATGAAACCAGTTAAAACCAGTCGAGAGCAGTTCAAACCAGTTGACACCAGATGAAACCAGTTAAAACTAGTTTAAACCACTTAAAACAAGTTGAGACCAGTTGAAACCAGATGAAACCAGTTAAAACCAGTTGAGAGCAGTTCAAACCAGTTGAAACCAGATGAAACCAGTTAAAACAAGTTTAAACCAGTTAAGAAAAGTTGAGACCAGTTCAAACCAGTTGAAACTAGATGAAACCAATTGAAACTAGTTGAGACCAGTTCAAACCAGTTGAAATCAGTTGAACCCAGTTAAAACCAGTTGAGACCTGTTCAAACCAGTTAAAGAAAGTTGAGACCAGTTGAAACCAGATGAAACCAGTTAAAACCAGTTGAAACTAGTACAACCAGTTGAGACCAGGTAAAACCATTTGAAACCAGAAAAAAAGAGTTAAGACCAGTCGAGAACAGTTGAAGCCAGTTGAAACTAGTTGACACCAGTTGAACCCAATTACAACCAGTTGAGTCCAGATGAAACCAATTGAAACCAGTTGAGACCCTTTCAAATTAGTTAAAACCAGTTGAAAGCAGTTCAAACCAGTTGAAACCAGATGAAACCAGTTCAAACCAGTTTGAACCAGTTAAAACAAGTTGAGACCAGTTGAAACAAGATGAAACCAGTTAAAACCAGTTGAGAGCAGTTCAAACCAGTTGAAACCAGATGAAACCAGTTCAAACCAATTTAAACGAGTTAAAAAAAAGTTGAGACCAGTTCAAACCAGTTGAAATCAGATGAAACAAATTGAAATTAGTTGAGACCAGTTCAAACCAGTTGAAATCAGTTGAACCCAGTTAAAACTAGTTGAGACCAGTTCAAACCAGTTAAAGCAAGTTGAGACCAGTTGAAACCAGATGAAACCAGTTAAAACCAGTTGAGAGCAGTTCAAACCAGTTGAAACCAGATGAAACCAGTTGAAACTAGGACAACCATTTGAGACCAGGTAAAACCAGTTGAGACCAATTCAAAAGTTGAGACCAGTTGAAACCAGTTAAAACCAGTTGAGAGCAGTTCAAACCAGTTGAAACCAGTTAAAAAAGGTTGAGACCAGTTTAAACCAGTTGATATCAGATGAAACCAGTTCAAACTAGTTGAGACCAGTTCAAACCAGTTGAAATCAGTTGAACCCAATTAAAACCTGTTGAGACCAGATCAAACCCGTTCAAACCGGATGAACCCAATTAAAATCAGTTGAGACCAGTTCAAACCAGTTAAAACAAGTTGAGACCAGTTAAAACCAGATGAAACCAGTTAAAACCAGTTGAGAGCAGTTCAAACCAGTTGAAACCAGATGAAACCCGTTCAAACCAGTTTAAACCAGTTAAAAAAAGTTGAGACTAGTTCAAACCAGTTGAAATCAGATGAAACCAATTGAAACTAGTTGAGACCAGTTCAAACCAGTTGAAATCAGTTGAACCCAGTTAAAACCAGTTGAGACCAGTTCAAACCAGTTAAAGCAAGTTGAGACCAGTTGCAACCAGATGAAACCAGTTAAAACCAGTTGAAATTAGTACAACCAGTTGAGACCATGTAAAACCCTTTGAAACCAGAAAAAAAAAACAGTTAAGACCAGTCGAGAACAGTTGAGGCCAGTTGAAACCAGTTGAGACCAGTTAAAACCAGTTGACACCAGTTGAACCCAATTAAAACCAGTTGAGTGCAGATTAAACCAATTGAAACCAGTTGAGACCCTTTGAAATTAGTTAAAACCAGATGAAACCAGTAAAAACCAGTTGAAACTAGTACAACCAGTTGAGATCAGTTAAAACCATTTGAAACCCGGAAAAAAAGCAGTTAAGACCAGTTGAGACTAGTTCAAACCAGTTAAAACCAGCTGAGACCAGATGAACCCAGTTCAAACCAGTAGAGGCCAGCTGAGACCAGTTGAAACCAGTTCAAACCAGTTGAGGCCAGCTGAAACCAGTCCAAATCAGTTGAGACCAGTTGAAACCAGTTAAAACCAGATGAGAGCAGTTCAAACCAGTTGAAACCAGATGAAACGAGTTCAAAACAGTTGAAACCAGTTAAAAAAAGTTTACACCAGTTTAAACCAGTTGATATCAGATGAAACCAGTTCAAACTAGTTGAGACCAGTTCAAACCAGTTGAAATCAGTTGAACCCAATTAAAACCTGTTGAGACCAGATCAAACCCGTTCAAACCGGATGAACCCAATTAAAATCAGTTGAGACCAGTTCAAACCAGTTAAAACAAGTTGAGACCAGTTAAAACCAGATGAAACCAGTTAAAACCAGTAGAGAGCTGTTCAAACCAGTTGAAATCAGATGAAACCAGTTCAAACCAGTTTAAACCAGTTCAAACCAGTTGAAACCAGATGAAACCAGATGAAACCAGTTCAAACCAGTTTAAACCAGTTAAAAAAAGTTGAGACCAGTTCAAACCAGTTGAAATCAGATGAAACCAATTGAAACTAGTTGAGACCAGTTCAAACAAGTTGAAATCAGTTGAACCCAATTAAAACCAGTTGAGTCCAGATGAAACCAGTTGAAACCAGTTGAGACCATTTCAAATTAGTTGAAACCAGATGAAACCAGTTAAAACCAGTTGAAACTAGTACAACCAGTTGAGACCAGTTAAAACCATTTGAAACCAGAAAAAAAAAAACAGTTAAGACCAGTCGAGAACAGTTGAGACCAGTTAAAACAAGTTGACACCAGTTGAACCCAATTAAAACCAGTTGAGTCCAGATGAAACCAGTTGAAACCAGTTGAGACCAGTTAAAACCAGTTGACACCAGTTAGAAATAGTGATTCTATAGCATGACTTTACAAATTAAGATCAAAGTAGAAAATTGAGTTCACGATCATGTTTTCAAACGAAATTACTCTGTGTAATGACTATCAGTATTATAACGTTGATGAAATTGAATTAGCCCATGAAAGTTTCACTAAATTTCCAGTAAATTGGGTATTTGGTAGTAACGACGCTAAGAGAAACATCTTGCTAGTATATTCGATGTGGTTATACAAGGATAGAAAATTCCTTGTATTTGTTCTGTAGATTTCGTCGATTTTGTTACTCGCTAGAAATCTGTGCAAGGTTAGACAAAATGACAAAAATCCCCTATTGGGTAAATCGTATATTACATTGAAAACGGGTTTGAAACAGTTTCCAAAGTAAAACCGTCAAATTTACGTGCAAGGTAAACGAAATAATTCATTTTCAAGAAAGAGTGTGCTGTGAATTCAAGTAAATGATAAATGACCAATGTAAGATGCATGATAGTCTATTGCCGTTTGCCACAAGTACCAAACTATTTGAAAGTAATAGAAGAAATGAAAGGCCTTTTTTCTTCTCTATCCTAATTGCGTGTCCTATGGTTTCTTATCTTTGCGTCATTACTACCAATGACGCAGAATATAGTAAATTATATGAAGCAATGTTTTCACACACCGCAATTTTGTTAATCTGGTAGAGAGCTCTTTCTTCTTTGTTGAAAGGAAACAAATCATTAAAAATGTGAATTTAGTTTTCATTTCTGATGACACAAATCACACAAGTTTAAAAGAAACTGCATAATACAAGAACATAGTGATTCTACAGCATGACTTTACAAATTAGGATCGCACAATTTGGTTCACGATTGTGGTTTCAAAGTCTGTGTAATGAGTCTCGGCATTATAACGGTGCTGAAATCGAACTAGCAGAATTTTGGAAGTTTCATTGAATTTACGGTAAATTGGGTATTTGGCGGTAACGACGCAAAGTAGGGTAACATCGGAGAAAGAAATCAGTTACTGGGTGAATCGTACATGACACGTTCCCAATGGTATAAAACCGTTAAATTTTGGTGCAAGATGTACTAAATGATTGGTTATCAAGAAAGAGAACGCTATGAATTACAATGTACATTTCATTGAAAACGGGTTCGAAACCGTTTCCAACGTAAAACCGTCAAATTTTCGTGCAAGGTAAAAGAAATAATCAATTTTCAAGAAAGAGTGTGACAAGTGAACAATTGCACATTACATTGAAAACGGACTTGAACCCATTCCCAACGTGTAAAACCGTTAAAAATCTCGTGCAAGGTATACGAAATGATTGATTATCAAGAAACAGAACACTATGAACTCGTGAATGACAAATTACCAATTTTAGATCCTTGATAGTCTAATTACTTTGAACCAGTTAAAACAAGTTGAGACCAGTTGAAACAAGATGAAACCAGTTAAAACCAGTTGAGATCAGTTCAAGCCAGTTGAAACCAGATGAAACCAGTTCAAACCAGTTGAAACCAGTTAAAAAAAGTTGAGACCAGTTCAAACCAGTTGAAATCAGATGAAACCAATTGAAACTAGTTGAGACCAGTTCAAACCAGTTGAAATCAGTTGAACCCAGTTAAAACCAGTTGAGACCAGTTCAAACCAGTTAAAGCAAGTTGAGACCAGTTGAAACCAGATGAAACCAGTTAAAACCAGTTGAGAGCAGTTTAATCCAGTTGAAACCAGATGAAACCAGTTAAAACCAGTTGAGACCAATTCAAAAGTTGAGACCAGTTGAAACCAGTTAAAACAAGTTGAGACCAGTTGAAACAAGATGAAACCAGTTAAAACCAGTTGAGACCAATTCAAAAGTTGAGACCAGTTGAAACCAGTTAAAACCAGTTGAGAGCAGTTCAAACCAGTTGAAACCAGATGAAACGAGTTCAAACCAGTTCAAACCAGTTAAAAAAAGTTGAGACCAGTTTAAACCAGTTGATATCAGATGAAACCAGTTCAAACTAGTTGAGACCAGTTCAAACCAGTTGAAATCAGTTGAACCCAATTAAAACCTGTTGAGACCAGATCAAACCCGTTAAAACCGGATGAACCCAATTAAAATCAGTTGAGACCAGTTCAAACCAGTTAAAACAAGTTGAGACCAGTTAAAACCAGATGAAACCAGTTAAAACCAGTTGAGAGCAGTTCAAACCAGTTGACACCAGATGAAACCAGTTCAAACCAGTTTAAACCAGTTAAAACAAGTTGAGACCAGTTGAAACCAGATGAAACCAGTTAAAACCAGTTGAGAGCAGTTCAAACCAGTTGAAACCAGATGAAACCAGATGAAACCAGTTCAAACCAGTTTAAACCAGTTAAAAAAAGTTGAGACCAGTTCAAACCAGTTGAAATCAGATGAAACCAATTGAAAGTAGTTGAGACCAGTTCAAACCAGTTGAAATCAGTTGAACCCAGTTAAAACCAGTTGAGACCAGTTCAAACCAGTTAAAGCAAGTTGAGACCAGTTGAAACCAGATGAAACCAGTTAAAACCAGTTGAGAGCAGTTTAATCCAGTTGAAACCAGATGAAACCAGTTGAAACTAGTACAACCAGTTGAGACCAGGTAAAACCAGTTGAGACCAATTCAAAAGTTGAGACCAGTTGAAACCAGTTAAAACCAGTTGAGAGCAGTTCAAACCAGTTGAAACCAGATATAACGAGTTCAAACTAGTTGAAACCAGTTAAAAAAGTTGAGACCAGTTTAAACCAGTTGATATCAGATGAAACCAGTTCAAAATAGTTGAGACCAGATCAAACCAGTTGAAATCAGTTGAACCCAATTAAAACCTGTTGAGACCATATCAAACCCGTTCAAACCGGATGAACCCAATTAAAATCAGTTGAGACCCGTTCAAACCAGTTAAAACAAGTTGAGACCAGTTAAAACCAGATGAAACCAGTTAAAACCAGTTGAGAGCAGTTCAAACCAGTTGACACCAGATGAAACCAGTTCAAACCAGTTTAAACCAGTTAAAACAAGTTGAGACCAATTCAAAAGTTGAGACCAGTTGAAACCAGTTAAAACCAGTTGAGAGCAGTTCAAACCAGTTGAAACCAGATGAAACCAGTTCAAACCAGTTTAAACCAGTTAAAAAAAGTTGAGACCAGTTCAAACCAGTTGAAATCAGATGAAACCAATTGAAACTAGTTGAGACCAGTTCAAACCAGTTGAAATAAGTTGAACCCAGTTAAAATCAGTTGAGACCAGTTCAAACCAGTTAAAGAAAGTTGAGACCAGTTGAAACCAGATGAAACCAGTTAAAACCAGTTGAAACTAGTACAGCTAGTTGAGACCAGGTAAAACCATTTGAAACCAGAAAAAAAAGTTAAAACCAGTCGAGAACAGTTGAGGCCAGTTGAAACAAGTTGAGACCAGTTAAAACCAGTTGACACCAGTTGAACCCAATTACAACCAGTTGAGTCCAGATGAAACCAATTGAAACCAGTTGAGACCCTTTCAAATTAGTTAAAACCAGATGAAACCAGTAAAAACCAGCTGAAACTAGTACAACCAGTTGAGATCAGTTAAAACCATTTGAAACCCGGAAAAAAAGCAGTTAAGACCAGTTGAGACCAGTTCAAACCAGTTAAAACCAGCTGAGACCAGTTGAACCCAGTTCAAACCAGTTGAGGCCAGCTGAGACCAGTTGAAACCAGTTCAAACCAGTTGAGGCCAGCTGAAACCAGTCCAAATCAGTTGAGACCAGTTGAAACCAGTTAAAACCAGTTGAGAGCAGTTCAAACCAGTTGAAACCAGATGAAACCAGTTCAAACTAGTTTAAACCACTTATAACAAGTTGAGACCAGTTGAAACCAGATGAAACCAGTTAAAACCAGTTGAGAGCAGTTCAAACCAGTTGAAACCAGATGAAACCAGTTAAAACCAGTTTAAACCAGTTAAGAAAAGTTGAGACCAGTTCAAACCAGTTGAAATCAGATGAAACCAATTGAAACTAGTTGAGACCAGTTCAAACCAGTTGAAATCAGTTGAACCCAGTTAAAACCAGTTGAGACCTGTTCAAACCAGTTAAAGAAATTTGAGACCAGTTGAAACCAGATGAAACCAGTTAAAACCAGTTGAAACTAGTACAACCAGTTGAGACCAGGTAAAACCATTTGAAACCAGAAAAAAAAGTTAAGACCAGTCGAGAACAGTTGAGGCCAGTTGAAACAAGTTGACACCAGTTGAACCCAATTACAACCAGTTGAGTCCAGATAAAACCAATTGAAACCAGTTGAGACCCTTTCAAATTAGTTAAAACCAGATGAAACCAGTAAAAACCAGTTGAAACTAGTACAACCAGTTGAGATCAGTTAAAACCATTTGAAACCCGGAAAAAAAGCAGTTAAGACCAGTTGAGACCAGTTCAAACCAGTTGAAACCAGCTGAGACCAGTTGAACCCAGTTCAAACCAGTTGAGGCCAGCTGAGACCAGTTGAAACCAGTTGAAACCAGTTGAGGCCAGCTGAAACCAGTCCAAATCAGTTGAGACCAGTTGAAACCAGTTAAAACCAGTTGAGACCAGTTGAAACCAGTTAAAACCAGTTGAGAGCAGTTCAAACCAGTTGAAACCAGATGAAACCAGTTCAAACCAGTTGAAACCAGTTGAGGCCAGCTGAGACCAGTCCAAATCAGTTGAGATTAGTTGAAACCAGTTAAAACCAGTTGAGAGCAGTTCAAACCAGTTGAAAGCAGTTAAAAAAAGTTGAGACCAGTTTAAACCAGTTGATATCAGATGAAACCATTTCAAACTAGTTGAGACGAGTTCAAACCAGTTGAAATCAGTTGAACCCAATTAAAACCTGTTGAGACCAGATCAAACCCGTTCAAACCGGATGAACCCAATTAAAATCAGTTGAGACCAGTTCAAACCAGTTAAAACAAGTTGAGACCAGTTAAAACCAGATGAAACCAGTTAAAACCAGTTGAGAGCAGTTCAAACCAGTAGAAACCAGATGAAACCAGTTCAAACCAGTTTGAACCAGTTAAAACAAGTTGAGACCAGTTGAAACAAGATGAAAGCAGTTGAAACCAGTTGAGAGCAGTTCAAACCAGTTGAAACCAGATGAAACCAGTTCAAACCAGTTTAAACCAGTTAAAAAAAGTTGAGACCAGTTCAAACCAGTTGAAATCAGATGAAACCAATTGAAACTAGTTTGTTTGTTTGTTTGTTTGCTTTTATTTCTGCATTCAATCAGATGCAATTTGAATGCAAACTTCAAAAAGTACAAAGACAAAGAATAACAAGTGCAGTGAAATATATCGATAACAGTACATAAATAGATTCACATAGGTGATTGCATTGAGCAATGTAGATACACAGAAACATAAAATAAAATATACAGTATTTTTCAGTAAACAGCAGAGATAATTGAATGCAGGAGACCACCATCATAAGCGATTAAGCTTGAAATGGATGGAGGCCTCATAAAATGACTATCCAACGACATAACTCTCTTGGAGGAAGGTGATCAGGTGAGTGCAGTGCAGTTGCAGGTGAGAGTGCAAGATGCAGTTGTAGGAAGAAAATTGAGATTGACAATAAGATGACAATCTATACTATAAATATTTGTTAGCTCAATTGGTTTGGAGAATATAATTGTATCAAATATCGTTTAAGTGAAGCTTTCAAAGAATAAATACTTGAACAAGACTTTATATTATCCGGGAGATTATTCCAAATATCCGGACCCGAATGTCTTATAGATTTGTGTGTCACTAATAATTTGGGATTCAAAAGGTGGAAATTTCTACATATACGAGTAGGGTACGAATGGACAGAAGTATTGAACCTAAACATGTTATCAAACGATGATGGAAGTTGATGATGTATATATTTGAACATAATTACTGCTACTTGAATAATATTCAAATCAAAAACCTTCAATGTTTTAAGCTCATGAAATAAAGAATCAGTATGAGCCAGAAAATGCGATCCTGTACAAATACGTATAACTTTCTTTTGTAATTTAAATATAGAATTTATTTTGGTAGAGCCGCAAGTGCCCCATACAACATTGCAATAACTTATATATGGGAGAATTAAGGAATTATATAATAGAAATAAAGTTGAACGAGGAAGAAAGAACTTCAGCTTGGAAATTATCCCTATATTTCTAGAAATACACGTTGCAACATAATGTAAATGCTCATTCCAAGTCAAACTTTCATCTATATATACTCCTAGAAATTTTGAATTCATTTTCTTTTCTAATGGGATATCATCAATGTTAATATGTATCAACGTATCTTCATTATGAGAATGAAGTTTGAAATGAATAAAATGAGTCTTTTTTATATTCAAAGAAAGTTTATTAGACTTAAACCAATTTGATACTTTACTAATTTCAATATTTAAAGTGTCATTTAAAATCTTAAGATCTTTATGAGAATAAAATATATTCGTATCATCAGCAAATAAAACAAAAGAGAGAAGAGAGGATGTATTTATGATATCATTAACATAAAGAAGGAATAATAATGGGCCTAAAATTGAGCCTTGAGGAACACCACATTTAATTAAAAGGGGGTCAGATTCACAACCATTAAAAATAACATATTGTCTTCTATTAGTTAGATAATCTTTAAGCCATAAAAGTGCTTGTCCTCGAATACCGTAATGACTAAGTTTGGTGAGTAAAATAGAATGATCAAGAGTATCGAATGCTTTACTCAAATCGCAAAATATACCTGCAACATGTTCTTTGTTTGCAAAAGCACTCGTGATTTTGTCATAAATTTGTATTAGTGCTAAATCAGTTGAATAATTTTTTCTGAAACCATATTGATTGGGAATAAGTAAATCATACTTATTAATAAATTTAAGAAGTCTATTATAAACAATTTTTTCTAAGATTTTGGATATACTAGGCAATAAAGAAATAGGACGATAATTGCTAATTTCATGAGGATCATCTTTTTTATGTACAGGATTAACTTTCGCTATTTTCAGCAGGTCAGGGAAAATACCTTGTGATAAAGAAAGATTAAATATATAACTTAACGGTTCTGCGAGTGGATAAACTATTTCTTTCAATAACATCATACTTATTTTATCAGAACCACAAGATTTAGAGCTATTTAAAGATTTAGTGATACTAATGATTTCACTGGGACTTGTTGGGTTAAAATAAATAGACTCTTGATTTTGGTCAAAAAGATAATCTGTAAAATGAGCAGAAGTATTGCTAATTTTAGTAGCAAGTTCCGGACCGATATTAACGAAAAATGAGTTAAATGAATTAGCATACATATTAGGATCATTTATTTTAATACCGTTTAATGTGATATCATCCGTTGGCGGAGAATCAGGCTTTTTACCTAGGACCTCTTTAATAATTTTCCATGTTGCATTAATATTCGAAGAAACCTTTTTCATTCTATCAGAAAAATATAATCTGCGGGATAAACGAATCAATTTTGTCAATTTATTTCGATAAACTTTATACATATTCAAATTAGATTCAGTTGGGTTACGAATATGTAACTTATACAAAAAATTACGAGTGTTTATGGATTTCAAAATACCTTTTGTAATCCAAGGATTTCTTGGTTTATTTCGGTTACTTTTTATTCTGCATAAAGGAATATTATTTTCATAATAATACAACAATTTATCATTAAAACATTTATATACCAAATTAACATTGTTAATACTATAAATATCTGTCCATTCCTCTAAAAATAAATTCTGTTTCAATAATTCCACATTACGTTTTGACTCTTTATAGTACCATATTTTATCATGTAATTTATTGCGACCCACTTTACATTCACAAATTGAAAATATTGGTAAATGATCAGAAACTTCAGAACATAATATACCCCCCATAATTGTATTATTATACACATTCGAAAATATATTATCAATCTGAGTTGACGAGTGTGGATTTATCCTGGTGGGTTTATTGATAATCGACATAAAACCATATGAATACATTAAATGCATAAAATTAAGGGAATTATTGTTATCGGATGTGGGGGAAAAGTTAATGTTGAAATCACCAAAAATAAAAACATGTTTGCTTTCATTACCTATCTTATGGAGATATAAATCCAATTCATCACAAAATAATTCACAATTCAGATCAGGAGGTCGATAAATTAAACCTATAATAACGTTTTTAGAGATTGGGTTCTCAATTTCAATAAATAACGTTTCTGCATATCTTAACGTGATTTCAGAACGGATTTTGAACTGTAAATTGAGACCAGTTGAAATCAGTTGAACCCAGTTAAAACTAGTTGAGACCAGTTCAAACCAGTTAAAGCAAGTTGAGACCAGTTGAAACCAGATGAAACCAGTTAAAACCAGTTGAGAGCAGTTCAAACCAGTTGAAACCAGATGAAACCAGTTGAAACTAGTACAACCATTTGAGACCAGGTAAAACCAGTTGAGACCAATTCAAAAGTTGAGACCAGTTGAAAACAGTTAAAACCAGTTGAGAGCAGTTCAAACCAGTTGAAACCAGTTAAAAAAAGTTGAGACCAGTTTAAACCAGTTGATATCAGATGAAACCAGTTCAAACTAGTTGAGACCAGTTCAAACCAGTTGAAATCAGTTGAACCCAATAAAACCTGTTGAGACCAGATCAAACCCGTTCAAACCGGATGAACCCAATTAAAATCAGTTGAGACCAGTTCAAACCAGTTAAAACAAGTTGAGACCAGTTAAAACCAGATGAAACCAGTTAAAACCAGTTGAGAGTAGTCAAACCAGTTGAAACCAGATGAAACCAGTTCAAACCAGTTTAAACCAGTTAAAAAAAGTTGAATACAGTTCAAACCAGTTGAAATCAGATGAAACCAATTGAAACTAGTTGAGACCAGTTCAAACCAGTTGAAATCAGTTGAACCCAGTTAAAACCAGTTGAGACCAGTTCAAACCAGTTAAAGAAAGTTGAGACCAGTTGAAACCAGATGAAACCAGTTAAAACCAGTTGAAACTAGTACAACCAGTTGAGACCAGGTAAAACCATTTGAAACCAGAAAAAAAAAGTTAAGACTAGTCGAGAACAGTTGAGGCCAGTTGAAACAAGTTGAGACCAGTTAAAACCAGTTGACACCAGTTGAACCCAATTACAACCAGTTGATTCCAGATGAAACCAATTGAAACCAGTTGAGACCCTTTGAAATTAGTTAAAACCAGATGAAACCAGTAAAAACCAGTTGAAACTAGTACAACCAGTTGAGATCAGTTAAAACCATTTGAAACCCGGAAAAAAAGCAGTTAAAGGGAATGGCTAGTAACCGATCATTTCATTTCATTTCAATTTATTTTCATATTTCTCACATATATCACAATAAAGTATATAAATACGAAAATTATACAAAACATAATTCAGATGAGACTTCATCAGAATGTACAGAAGTTTGATTTGGTATAAACATGAGGTCTGTATGCATGCGAATTACACTGTGGTCATAATGCGAAAAAAAAAAATATGATGGGGCCTGCGTAAAAGCATTAGCTTGTACAGCCGCAGGTCCCGTGAGTAATCAGATTAGGGGAAGTTTAAAGTACGGATGTTTTTTAAGACCAACTATATCTGGGGAAACCGATTAAAACAAACAAAACAAAAAATCCAATTAAATATATATCACTAAATAAAAATACAGAAAAACAGAAAGCTGAAAGGTCACATGTTGCAGCAGTGAGCAACAACTGCAGAGATTCAAGGGGTGTGTTGCAGAGTATAGAAAATGGCGTAACTGTATGTCATAAATACATAAGTAGAAGGTGGGATAATGAGATTTGTCGTGAATGTAAACAATACCGAAAGCTCAGGAGTAACATTCCAGCATGGGTCCTAAAACCAAGCATTCCGTGTGACCATAGTAACCGACAGCTGTCACGCGCGAGAGTTTCGATAACCGAGTGGAACAATAGGTGCATGAACTGCGCAATAGGCAGACTGTTCAAAAATAGTGTTCATGGTTAGGATCCCGCCGGACTAAGGTGGGATAGACAAGGGGTAACATGTAAAGATTAACAAGAACTATACACTATGCATGCCGTACAATGTAGCTGCTAAGAAGATATTGCTTCAGTTTTCGTTTGAACGAGGTTACAGTGGTACAACTTACAAGTTCCATAGGGAGTTCGTTCCAATATTTGGGCCCAGCGAACATAATGGTTTTTTTTGCGAAAATTGTTCGGGTACGTGGAAGGTGATATGCGTAACGTTGACGAGTTGGATAATCATGAACTGTATAATTTCTTGTAAACATTTGGGAAAATACGTCTGGTAATTGGCCAGTTGAAAATTGAAACATAAACAGGCCGACGTTGTAATAAAATAACTCGGGAATTTTCAAAATTTTCTTACTTACAAAAAGTTCGTTCGTGTGAGATAAATATCCAGTGTGGTTAACAATTCTAACAGCTCGTTTTTGTACAAGAAATAACGAATCGATAAGGTTTTTAGAAGCATTTCCCCACGCCAGAATCCCATAGTTGAGATAGGGAGATATCAAAGTTGAATATATGCTCTGTAGAATATTACTTGGAAAATAATAGCTAAGTTTGTTAAGAACCCCGGTATTTCTAGCAATAATTCTGCTTACATAATTAACATGGGTTCTCCAAGATAAATCACTATCGATATGAAGACCCAAAAATTTTGTATTGTTGACCTGTGACAGATCAATGTTGTTTATCTTGACAGAGAGAGGTAACACAGGTAGCGAATTACTGAATAACATATACTGAGTTTTATCAATGTTTAAGGATAATTTGTTCGCAAAAATCCAAGATTGG